>NW_026019648.1:0-136342 GCF_900185275.1 Solanum verrucosum
TAGGGTTAAAGGTTGAGTAGTTAGGGTTTAGGGTTTAGGGTTAATGGTTTGTGTTTTAGAGTTTAATGCTTAGGTTTAGGGTTTAAGGTTAGGGTTTAGGGTTTAGTGTTTTTGGGTTTAGTGTTTTAGGTTTAGGGTTTAGGATTTAGGTTTTAACGTTTAGGGTTATAGATTAGGGTTTAGAGTTTATGATTTATGGTTTAGGATTTAGGGATTAGGGTTTAGAATTTAGAATTTAGTGTTTAGGGTTTAGGGTTTAGGTTTAAAGTTTGGATTTAAGGTTTTGGGTCTTGGGGTTATTGTTTGGGGTTTAGGGGATTAGGTTTAGGATTTTGGGTTTAGTGTTTAGGATTGGAGTTTGGGGTTTAGTATTTATGGTTTTCGGTTTAGGGTTTAGCGTTTAGGGTTTAAGGTTTAGCATTTTGGGTTTTGAGTTTAGGATTTAGGGTTTACGATTTATAGTTTAGGGTTTAGGATTAATGGTTTAGGCCTAGGGTTTAGGGTTTAGGGTTTAAGGTTTAGGGCTAGGGTTTAGGTTTTTGGGTTTAGGGTTTAGGGTTTAGATTTAAGGTTTAGGGTATAGGGTTTACGATATTGTCTTTAGGATTTAGGTTTAGGATTTATGGTTTAGAGTTTAGGTTTGGGCTATGGGATTTGGGGTTTAGGGTTTAGGATTTATTATTTAGGGTTTAAAGTTTAGAGTTTAGGATTTTTGGTTAAGGGTTTAAGGCTTAGGTTTTACGGTTTAGGTTTTAGGTTTTCGGGGTTTGTGTTTGGGTTTAGGGGTTAAGGGTTTTGAGGTTAGGGTTTAGGGGTTAGGGTTTAAGGTTTACGGTTTAGGGTTTAGGGCTTAGGGTTGTGGGTTTAGGTTTATGGTTTAGGGTTTAGGGTTTAGGGTTTAGGGTTAGGCTTTAGGGTTAAGGGTGTAGGGTTTGGGGTTTATAGCTTAGTATTCTAGGTTTAGTGTTTAGGGTTTAGGATTAGGGATTTGAGTTTATGGTTTAGGGTTAAGGGTTTATGATTTTGGGTTTAGGGTTAGGGTTTAGGTGTTAGGGCTTAGGTGTTAGGGTTTAGGGTTGAGGGTTTAGGTTTAGAGTTAAGCGTTTATGATTTAGGGTTTAGGGTTTGGGTTTAAGTGTTTGGGCTTAGGTGTTAGGGTTTAGGGTTGAGGGTTTAGGTTTAGGTTTTAGGATTAATGGTTTAGGGCTACGATTTAGGACTTAGGGATTAAATTTTAGGGCTTAGTATTTTGGGTTTAGGGTTACGGTTTAGGGATTAGAGTTTAGGAGTTAGGGTTTAGGGTTTAGCATTTAGGGTTTAGGGTTGAAGGATTAGAGTTTTGGAATTTGGGTTTAGGGTTTAGCATTTAGGGTGTAGTGTTTAGGGTTACGATTTAGGGTTGAGGGTTTAGGATTTAGGGGTTAGGGTGTAGGGTTTAGGGATAGGGCTTTGGGTTTATGGTTTAGAGTTAAGGGTTTAGGGTTAGCGATTAGGTATTAGGGTTTATGATTTTGAGTTTAGGGTTTAGTGTTTTGGGTTTAGGTTTAAGGTTTAGCATTAATGGTTTAGGGCTACGGTTTAAGGTTTAGGGATTAGATGTTAGGGTTTAGGGTTTTGGGTTAGGGTGTAGGGACTAGAGTTTAGGAATTAGGGTTTAGGGTTTAGCATTTAGGATTTAGGGTTTAGGGTTTAGAGTTGAGATTTTAGGGTTTAGGTTTAAGTGATTAAGGTTCAGGGTTTAGGGTTTAAGGTTTAGGGTTTAGTTTTTAGGGTTTAGGGTTTTGGTTTTTTTTTTAACTACCCTTGGGGGAGAGTAGCTGAGAAACAGCACCAGGCCTTATCATAAATAAAAGCAAAAGTACAAGGAGGGGGACATAAATCTAACCTTCGGACCTATGGTGGTGCAGTAGTCGACTTTCTACAAGGGCTAGTCAACGTATCCCCTTACAAAAAAGATAAACCCTAAAACTAAGTACCTAAAAGTGAGGACTCCTCTCCATTTACAAAAGTAAACTAAAAAAACTATACCTATTCAAAGGAGCTATAATTTTTAAACTATAGCTAACTTGAAAAGGTTGCATTTTACTCAGGGGGTTCTTTGATCCTCTTAATATTCCTTCGTCTGAAACTTGCCAATTCAAGCATGTCTAGTTGATAGTAAGCTCATGCTTCCTTTGGTAGTTGATGACTATTGAAATAAAGTTGAGGAATAGTGATCTTATGGCTGTGTTTTGAAAGGGAATCAACAACAAAATTGGCTTCTCTGAAAGTGTGTTTGCATCTAAACTCGTGTGTTTTTTTAATGAGAGCATGTAGCTTCAATATCTGTGTGTTGATACTCCAATGAGGGTTGGTTTGGTGCATTATCTAATCCACCAGACGCTGTGAGTCCACCTCCAAAAAAATTTCCTGTATCCTAATTCTAAGGACCAGGTCATCCCAAAGATAGTTGCTTCTACTTCAACTTGGTTGTTAGTATCTTTCCCTAACGGAGTGGCAAATGCTATCAACATTTGTCCGTCTTGATCCCTTATTATACCTCTTGCTCCAGTTCTATCGGGATTAGGATTTAGGGTTTTTGGTTTAGGTTTAGGGTTTAGGGTTTAGGATTTAGTGTTTAGGATGTAGGGTTTTAGGGTTTAGGGTTTAGGTTTTAGGGTTTAGGCTATAGGATTAATGGTTTAGGGTTAGGGTTTACTATTTATGGTTTAGGTTTAGGGTTTAGGGTTTAGGGTTGAGGGATAGGCTTAGGGTTTATTGTTTAGGAAATTAGGGTTTAGGGTTTAGCTTTAGGATAAGGGTTTAGCATTCAGGGTTCAGGGTTTATGGTTAGGGTTTAGGGTTTAGTGTTTAGGATTTAGGGTTTAGGGTTTAGGGTTTAGAGTTTAGTGTTTAGGGTATAGGGTATAGGGTTAGGGTTAGGATTTAGGGTTTATGGTTTATGGTTTATGGTTTTGGGTTTTGGGTTTAGGGTTTTAGATTTAGGGTTTAAGATTTAAGGTTTAGGGCTAGGGTTTAGGGTATACGGTTAAGGTTTAGATTTTAGGAATTTGTGCTTAGGATTTAGGTTTAGGGATTATGGTTTAGGGTTTAGAATTTAGAGTTTAGGGTTTAGGATTTAGGGTTTATATTTTAGGGTTTCTGTTTTAAGGTTTAGGGTTTAGGGTTTAGGGATAAGGGTTTAGGGTTTTGGGTTTAGGTTTTAGGGTTTAAGGTTTGGGGTTGTATGTCTAGGGTTTAAGGTTAAGGGTTTAGGAGTTAAGGGTTAGGGTTCAGGGTTTAGGGTTTAGGGTTTAGGGTTTAAGGTTAAGGGTTTAGGGTTTAGGGTTTAGGGTTTAAGGTTTAGGGTTTAGGGTTAGGGTTTAGGGTTAGGGATTAGGGCTTAGGTTTTGGGTTTAGGGTTTAGAATTTAGGATTTAGGGTTTAGGGTTTAGGCTTTTAGGTTTTAGATTAATAGTTTAGGGCTATGGTGTAGGGTTTAAGGTTTAAGGTTTAAGGCTAGGGTTTGGGGTTTAGGGTTTAGGGTTTAGGGTTTAGGGTTTAGATTTAAGGTTTAGGGTCTACAGTTTACAGTTTGGTGTTTAGGGTTTAGGTCTAGGATTTAGGGAAAGGTTTAGGATTTAGGGTTTAGGGTTTAGGTTTAGGGTTAGGGGTTAGAGTTTAAGATTTAGGTTGAGCGTTTAGGATTTAGGGTTTAGGGATAGGTTTAGGGTCTAGGGTTTAGGGTTTAGGGTTTAGTATTTAGAGTATATGGTATAGGGTTTAGGATTTAGGGTTTAGGCTTTAGGATTAATGGTTTAGAGTTAGTGGATTCGTGTTGAGGGCGTATGTTTAAGGTTTAGGGTTTAGCATTTAGGGTTTAGGGTTTAGTGTTTATAGTTTAGGGTTTATGGTTAGGGTTTAGGGTTTAGAGTTTACGATTTAGGGTTTAGGGTTTAGAATTTAGGGTTTAAGGTATAGGGTTAGGTTTAGGGTTTAGAGTTTATGGTATTGGGTTTTGGGTTTAGGGTTTAGGATTTAGGGTTTAGGATTCAAGGTTTAGGGTTTTTTTTAATTATTATTTGAACGACCCTTGGGGGGGTCAGGGGCTTAGCAACAACCCTAGGCCTTAGAATAAATAAAAGCTCAAAAGAGCTCAAAAAAAGTACAAGGAGGGGGACATAAACCTAACCTCTGAACCTATGGTGGGTCATAAGTCGACCTACCTACTAAGGTTAGTCGACTCATTCCCATACTATAAAGGAAAAACCTAGAACTATGCACCTAAGGAGAGGACTCCTCTCAATACAAAGATTCAAGGAAAACATAAATAAGGGAGACTCTCCCCTTACAAAGGAAAGAATAAATAAAAGAACCTAATCAAACGAAACTATCCTAAATCAAGGGGTTTTTTAAATTCTTTTTAACCTCTTCTTTCCGAAACTTTTAACTCCCATTTTCTCGAGAATATAGCTACCACGTGCTGCATGTGGCAATTGGTTGTATGTGTATTAATGTTGGATGATATCCTTTTTGTGACTTTGCTTGGACAGGAAATCGGCAGTGCTGTTGGCCTCTCTGTATATATGATCACATTGGAAAACTTCACATTGGCTAGCAAGGTTTCGAAGTTCCTATACAAATTTTTGAATCCTCCAAGGGGGAGTAGAGGTTTGCAATATCCACCTAGTTAGAAGCTCATAATCTACTTCCAGAATAATATTATTGTATCCATGCTGAATGCACCAGTTTAGCCCATAACTGGCAACTTGAATTTCTTCGTGAATATTGGTCCCTTCACCAAGAGGTATAGCAAATGCATAAATGATCTCTCCTTGTTCTTCTCGTAGAATGCCTCCCCCTCCTATCTTCCCGGGGTTGTGTAGAGCACTACTATTTGTGTTAAGCTTGTATCTGCTAGGAGGAGGTGTTTTCCAGATCACATAAGTAACTTTAACATCATGTTCGCAGCTCTCGATCAGGTCCACTACTTCTGTCCACTGTGCAGGCCAATAAATGTAAGGAAAAACAGTGTTGAGCAGGTGGAGGATATCTTTGAGGATCATGTATTTGACCCTGCTGCTGGTGGATTTTTTCCCCCCGTATTTAGCTGAGCATTAGTTCTTCCACAGGTTCCAGCAAATAACGATAGGAAGAGTTTCGATGAGAGTTTTGTGGGCTTCATTCTTTCCTTGGATATCATTCCATCTCAAGAGATGATTACTCAATGAGGACTGCTGGAAAGTAACCCCCATTGGACTCAAAAAGAATGTCCAGCTATGAGTTGCAAATGGTCCTTGATTGAAGATATGGTCCACTTAATCCCATCCTTTTTGCATACAACAGAAGCATCTCACTGGTTCCACTCCGAAGGTTGCCAATTTTTCGTTAGTTGTTATTTTATATCTAAGTGCTCTCCAAACGAGAAAAGACATCTTGAAGGGGATATTCTTTTGCCAAATCTGTAAATTGCTCACTGCATTACTCTTCCTAAGCCTGCAAATTTTCCATGCTGAAGCACAAGAAAAGTTCCCAGAATCGTTTGACTTCTAGACTGCAGTGTCTTTATCTCCTTGTTGGTATTGAAATTTAGTGCTCAATATGTGAGGGATGAGTAGTGGTGGAACCTGTTGTCGCAACTTTCTTTCATTCCATTCCCCATTGACTAGAAAGTGAGCAATAGTAGCATTGTTGAGGCTGGAAATGTTGGTGTGTACTTAGCAAGAGCACCTACTCCTAACCAATCATCCCACCAAAAAGAGCAGCTTCCAGACTTAATCTTCAATGTGATATGATCCTCTACTTTGTCTTTATTCTTCGTCATATATCTCCACACTAAGGACTGACCAGTGTCCACCTTCTTCGCAACTGGATTGGCTCTCTGGCAATATTTGGACTTGAGGAATTGACCCCATAGAGAATCTTTAGCCCTGAAGTTCCACCATTGTTTATACTGAAGAGAAGTACAAATATCTGTGAGTCTTCTGAGCCCCACCCCTCGTTCATCATAAGGTAGGCTCATGGTTTCAAGTGATGCCCAATGGTATTTCCTATGGTCCTGATCTCTTCCCCAGAAAAAATCAGCAATAATAGACTTTATGTATTTAATAGTAGTGCTGGGAGGTTAGATTGCAGCCATAGTGTGAATAGGAATGGATTGTAATGCATACTTGACAAGAGTGATTTTGCCTCCAAAGCTTAATATCCTTGCCTGCCATCCACAAATCTTCTTGGATACTTTCTCAACAAGTTGTGAATAATAAATGATCATTTGTCTACCAATGTATAGGGGACAACCAAGGTATGTGATTGGACTGTCCTTCTGTGTAAAACCTGTGACCTGCTGTATGTTGTTAATGATATCTTGGGAAGTGTTTGAGGGGACCATAAAATGGCTCTTCTCTTTGTTGATAAGCTGATCCGAAGTGTGTTCATATTCCTCCAAGGTGGCCATGATGAGTCTCATAAAGTCTGTGTCTAAAGAAGTAAAAATAATTACATCGTTTGCAAAACTTAGATGATTAATCTGGGGGCCTTTGGACTCCATGTTAAAGCCTCTATACATACGATTCTGAAGAGTATTGTTAAGCATTCTTGATAAAACCTCCGCACCTAAAATAAATAGGGCCGTAGAAAGAGGATCATCTTGTATGAGGCCTCTAGTTAAGTGGAAGAAACCATGTCTGTGGCCATTAATAATGATTGAGTACCAATTGTTACTCATGGTTCTCCACACTAGGTTAATGAAGATCTCCCCAAAACCCAATCTCCTTAGTACCAATGAAATGACCCAAAAAGTTCTTAAAAATGTGCTTCGGAAGTTATCGGAAATTTGTTTAGCTATATCAAAAAAATCCGTTTCATTTTTCAAAAATCCGACACCATATTCTTGTTTAGGGGGTCAAATTGAGTTGGAAATGGGTCTAACCCAAATTTTAGAGCAACCGTATCAAAATCCGAAATTTCCAAGTGAAGCCTTTTTCGAGGGTCTACTTTGGAGGGTCATATCTCCTAGCACACAAATTATTGGGTGACCAATAACATATCCATGGAAAGCCCTTGGAGTTAGCTACCTAACGCAGTTCGTTTCACCTCATTCGGAGTTCGGACAAAGAAGTTATGCCCATTTTCGTAAAATCTGTCCGGCAGGAAAGGCAATTTCCTGTGAGCGTTTTTACTGTACACCCGCCTCATTTTTTTTTCTAAGTGTTGGACCATTTTTCCAAAGGGCATATGTTATTTCCTATATACCATTAGTTCAATTCCCATCTCTAAAACATTTCCCAAAACACCTCTCCCATACTTAGACACATTTTCTCTCAAGTTCTCTCAAGAACCCTAATCCAAAACCTTCCTCAAGATTAAAGAGACTCTTGCTCCAAGTTCCAAGCTTCCATTGAAGACACTCTCAAGACCTTCATAAAAACTCAAGGTATGTGGTGTTGAACTCATGGGTCCTTCCACCCATAGTGCCTAGACTCTATTCTACTCACTAATTCATGGTTTAAGTTAAGATTCATAAATTAGTCTTGTTCTTTGTAATAATTTCCTGCACATTGAATTTTAAACATGAAAAGTGATTGTTTTGAGCATGTTGTGAGTCTAGAACTTGAACCTAAATTTGGAATTGATGTGGAGATTTTCATGTGGTATTGTGGGTGTTAAAAAGGTGTTGTTGTAGGTTGTTCATTGGTTTGGCTGCTTAATTACTACCCTATTTTCCATGCTCTTTGATTCCATTACATGCCATCAAGGTGTTTGACAAAATGTCCAACTATGGAGAATTGATGAATCGATGTTTTAAAGCTTGAGTTATGAGATGTATGGAAATCCAGAGATGTGTTGATGACAAACTAAGCTTGTGTATATGTTCATTCCATACGTGAGATTGCATTAGAGCCTAATGGGAATTTCCTATATAAAGTGTTGCATGACCATCCCCGGTCCGAGGGAAAAGAACCGGACAACCATGTGAGAGGTTTATATCTCACAACCTAGGATGTTTGGGGTGTGACCAACATCAACCATGTGAGAGGTTTATATCTCACCACCTAGGATGCTTGGGGTGTGACCAACATCAACCATGTGAGGGGTTTATAACTTGCCACCAGGGTGTTCGGGTGTGAACGACATCCCCCATCCTATGTTGGGGTTATAGATTGGTTGGATCATGCATACACATATGATATCTACTATTAGTATAGATTTACTTAAACATGTTTTGACTTCACTTTGATCATGCATCCTCATATTGTTATTCATAATGCCTATGAAACTATTTCTTGTATTTCGATTGTGTCCTTGTCTATTGTTGTGTTGCACCCCGCATACTTAGTACATTCCAAGTACTAACGGATATTTTGCCTACATGATGTCACCATGTAGGGACCGGAGCTACTCTTGATCCTTCTCTCCATTCACGTGGCTAGTACGGTGCTTATCCGAGTTTGTTGGTGAGTCCTCAATGATTCGAGGGCTATGTTATGTTTCTTAGGCCTATGTTTTGAGACTTTAGCTTGCAATTGTATTTTGACTATGAGGGGAGCCGGTAGTATGTCATGGCCCCCGTCCTATCTATGTATGTAGAGGTGTGCGTTGGACAAGTAATTTGTAAATGAGCTTGACTCTTGTTCTATGATGTCATTTTGAAATGGTTTGCCCTTAGTCCTTATTTCCCGTTAATTAATGTTGATTGTACTTCCGCGACCGATGAAGTGTGATGACAAGTTTGAGAGGCTTGTTTGGGGTTTCTTCGGGTTCCTCATTCGCCATGTCACGTCTAGGCCCTAGGCTTGGGTCGTGACAAGCTTGGTATCAGAGCACTAGGTTGTTAAATCCTCGGAGTCCAACACACCGCGTTGAGTAGAGTCCTAATCATGGTTGTGAAGCACGCCACGACTATGAATGGGAGGGTATAAAACGTTTTAGGAAAGGTTTCTCTTCTTCATGTTCTATGTCATGCTTAGAGTGAGATAAGGTGATTCGTCCCTAACGCTTGTTCTTTGGATTGCTAGATCATCATGCCAAACATGAGGGGAAGACGGGCCCGATCACCGGAAGAGCCACCCACCAATGGTGAGCTCCGTGATGCACTCACCATGCTTGCACAAGTGGTAGCTAACCAAGTGCAACAGGGAGCCCAAGCTCCTCGAACTACCACCCCGGGGGAAAGGGTGAGAGATTTCATGAGGATGAACCCTCCGGTCTTCCATGGTTCAAAGGTGGATGAGGACCCGCAAGAGTTCATCGATGAGGTATGCAAAATCTTGACCATTATGGATGTTGGTGCTTGTGAGAAGGCGGAATTGGCGGCCTACCAACTCAAGGGGGTTGCTCAAATTTGGTTTGATCAATGGAAGGGTGAGAAAGGTAATGGCTATGTGGTGTTGTGGGAGGAGTTTAAACTTGCTTTCCTTAATAGGTTCTTCCCTCTTGAGCTTAGGGAGGCAAAGTTGGTGGAGTTCATGAACTTGAAGCAAGGAGCTATGAGTGTGAGGGAGTATGCCCTCAAATTTGCCCAACTCTCCAAGTATGCACCTCACTTGGTGGCCAACTCTAGGTCGAGGATGAACAAATTTGTGATGGGTATATCCGACTTGGTTAGTGAGGAGTGTCGGTCCGCTATGCTCATTGGAGATATGGATTTGTCTCGGTTGATGACTTATGCCGAGCAAATGGAGGAGGAGAAATTGAGGAAAAAAAAGGGGCACGAGGCCAAGAGGGCCCGATTGGAGAATAGGTTCCCTAAGGGTGCTAGATTTCATCAAGGCCGAGGAAACCCTCATGTCAACCGGGGATTTGCTATCAATGTTCCTAGACCTCAAGGGGGAGGTGAAGTGGGTTCTACGGATGTATGCCCTAAGTGTGGGAGGAAGCATGGTGGTCCTTGCATGAAGGGTTCGGGTGCTTGCTTCGAATGTGGAGAAGTGGTTCATAAGAGGTTTGAATGTCCCAAGATCCGCAACAAGGTCCGAAGTGCTAACACTACTCCTTTGGGTAGAGGTGCTTCTCAAAGTGGTGCCCCAAGGGACAATCGATTTTATGCTTTGCATGGTAGACAAGGTGTTAATGAGACCCCGAATGTGGTGACCGGTATGTTGCAAATCTTTGATCTTGATGTTTATACTTTGATTAATCCAGGTGCCACCCTTTCCTTTGTTACCCCCTTAGTTGCTAGAAAATTTCATATCGAGTCGGAATTGTTGCATGAGTCATATGAAGTATCCACTCCCATTGGTGTCTCTATTGCTGCTAGAAAAGTGTATAGAAATTGTCCAGTTTGCATATTAAATAAGTTGTTGCCTTGTGATATTGTTGATTTGAACATGGTGGATTTTGATGTTATTCTGGGGATGGATTGGTTGCATGCATATTATGCTTCTATTGATTGTAGGACTCGTAAAGTCAAGTTCCGATTTCCTAATGAACCCGTCCTTGAGTGGGAGAGCCGGGATGCTGTGGTGAAGGGGAAATTCATTTCTTGCATTAAAGTCCATAGGTTGATTTCCAAAGGGTGCTTGTACCATATTGTGAGAGTCAATGATGTGGAGTCTAAAGTCCCTCCTATTGAGTCTATTCCAGTTTTTAATGAGTTTCTAGATGTCTTCCCAGAAGACCTTCCCGGTGTCCCTCCCGAAAGGGAGATAGATCTTGGTATAGACCTCCTTCCCGATACTCAACCTATTTCTATCCCCCCTTACCGTATGGCCCCGGCGGAGTTGAAAGAGTTGATAGAGCAATTAAAAGATTTGTTAGAGAAGGGGTTTATTAGACCTAGTCACTCTCCCTGGGGTGTTTCGATTTTGTTTGTGAAGAAGAAAGATGAGTCTCTTAGAATGTGTATTGATTATCGACAACTTAATAGGGTCACCGTCAAGAATAGGTATCCTCTTCCAAGGATTGACGATTTATTTGACCAATTGCATGGGGCTAGTCACTTCTCTAAGATTGATCTTCGCTCAGGGTATCATCAAGTGAAGGTGAGGGAGTGTGATATTTTCAAGACGACCTTTCGTACTAGGTATGGGCACTATGAGTTTGTGGTGATGTCTTTCGGGTTGACTAATGCTCCGGCTCTCTTTATGGATTTGATGAATAGGGTTTTCAAACCCTACCTTGATTCTTTTGTGGTGGTGTTTATAGATAACATCTTGATCTATTCTCGGGGTGAGGAAGAGCACAAGGGTCACTTGAGGGTTGTACTCCAAAGATTGAGGGAAGAGAAGTTGTACGCTAAATATGTAAAGTGTGTGTTTTGGTTGAAGGAAGTTGCTTTCCTAGGCCATGTGGTGTCGGGGATGGTATTAAGGTGGATCCTAAGAAGACCGATGTTATTAGGAATTGGCCTAGACCTTTGACCCCGTTGGATATAAGGAGTTTCTTGGGTTTAGCGGGTTATTATAGGAGATTTGTGGAAGGGTTTTCTTCTCTTGCTTCACCTATGACTAAGTTGACTCAAAAGAAGGCTAAATTTGTGTGGTCGGATGAGTGTGAGGAAAGCTTCCAAACATTGAAAGAAAGGCTTGTGTCCGCTCCTATTTTGTCACTTCCGGATGGGTCAGAAGGTTTTGTTGTTTATTGTGATGCTTCCCTTATTGGTTTGGGTTGTGTGTTGATGCAAAGTGGTAAGGTTATAGCCTATGCTTCTAGGCAACTTAAGGTTTATGAAAAAAATTACCCAACCCATGATCTTGAATTGGTCGCCGTGGTTTTTGCTTTAAAGATTTGGCGTCATTATTTGTATGGGGTGCATGTTGATATCTTCACCGACCATAAGAATCTCCAATATGTGTTCACGCAAAAAGATCTTAATTTGAGACAAAGGAGGTGGTTAGAATTCCTTAAGGATTATGATATGAGTGTTCACTATCATCCGGGGAAAGCTAATGTGGTGGCGGATGCATTGAGTAGAGTGTCCATGGGTAGCTTGGCTCATGTGGAGGAAGGTAGTAAAGAGTTGGCTAAGGAGGTCCATCGGTTGGCCAAATTGGGAGTTAAGTTAGAAGGGGTGGATAGTGGAGGAGTAGTTGTTGTTGATGGTTCAAGGTCTTCCTTGGTTGATGAGGTGATAGTCAAGCAAGATCTTGATCCTTCTTTGGTAGAATTAAAGGCTTCGGTGAGTAGTGGTAAGGTGGAGGTTTTCTCCCAAGGGGGAGATGATGCCCTTAGGTACCAAGGTAGATTATGTGTTCCTTGTGTGGATGGTGTGAGGGAAAGAATCCTTGATGAGGCTCATAATTCTTTTTATTCTATTCATCCGGGGTCAACAAAGATGTATAGAGACTTGAGGGATGTGTATTGGTGGGGCGGTATGAAGAAGGACATTGCAAAATTTGTTTCGGGTTGCCATAGTTGTCAACAAGTCAAGGCCGAACATCAAAGGCCGAGTGGCCTAACTCAAGACATTGAGATACCTACTTGGAAGTGGGAAGAAATCAACATGGATTTTGTAGTGGGCTTACCCAAGGCTAGAAGAGGCTTTAATTCGGTTTGGGTAGTGGTTGATCGGATGACAAAGTCGGCTCATTTCCTACCGGTTAAAACTACTTACGGGGCTGAAGAGTATGCCAAGTTGTACATTCATGAATTGGTAAGGTTTCATGGGATTCCTTTGTCTATCATCTCGGATCGTGGTGCCCAATTCACTTCTCACTTTTGGAAGTCATTCCAAAGGGGTCTTGGTACAAAGGTAAAGCTTAGCACGGCCTTCCACCCTCAAACGGATGGCCAAGCCGAAAGAACAATTCAAACCTTGGAGGATATGCTTAGAGCTTGTGTATTGGAGTTGAAAGGTAGTTGGGATGATCATCTTCCTTTGATTGAATTTGCATACAACAATAGTTATCATTCTAGTATTGGTATGGCTCCTTTTAAGGCACTTTATGGTAGACGGTGTAGGTCACCGGTTGGGTGGTTTGAAGTTGGAGAGGTGGCCTTGTTGGGTCCGGATCTGGTCATTAATGTGCATATATGTTTAAATTGATGAGTTATGGATGCTTTACACTAAGTTTTGAAATCTTGAAGTGATGTTTAAATAAAATTTTTGCATTCATGTTGGGGCTGATATGTTCTTACTAAGTCTTGCCTTGTACGTCTCTTCCACATTTAGGGACGAATGTTCCCAAGGGGGAGATATTGAAATGACCCAAAAAGTTCTTAAAAATGTGCTTCGGAAGTTACCGGAAACTTGTTTAGCAATATAAAAACAATCCGTTTTCTTATTCGAAAATCCGACATCTTATTCTTGTTTAGGGGGTCAAATTGAGTTGGAAATGGGTCTAACCCAAATTTTAGAGCAACCGTATCAAAATCCGAAATTTCCAAGTGAAGCCTTTTTCGAGGGTCTACTTTGGAGGGTCATATCTCCTAGCACACAAATTATTGGGTGGCCAATAACATATCCATGGAAAGACCTTGGGGTTAGCTACCTAACGCACTTCGTTTCACCTCATTCGGAGTTCGGACGAAGAAGTTATGCCCATTTTCGTAAAATCTGTCCGGCAGGAAAGGAAATTTCCTGTGAGCGTTTTTACTGTTCACCCGCCTCATTTTTTTTTCTAAGTGTTGGACCATTTTTTCCAAAGGGCATATGTTATTTCCTATATACCATTAGTTTAATTCCCATCTCTAAAACTTTTCCCAAAACACCTCTCCCATACTTAGACACATTTTCTCTCAAGTTCTCTCAAGAACCCTAATTCAAAACCTTCCTCAAAATTAAAGAGACTCTTGCTCCAAGTTCCAAGCTTCCATTGAAGACACTCTCAAGACCTTCATAAAAACTCAAGGTATGTGGTGTTGAACTCATGGGTCCTTCCACCCATAGTGCCTAGACTCTATTCTACTCACTAATTCATGGTTTAAGTTAAGATTCATAAATTAGTCTTGTTCTTTGTAATAATTTCCTGCACATTGAATTTTAAACATGAAAAGTGATTGTTTTGAGCATGTTGTGACTCTAGAACTTGAACCTAAATCTGGAATGGATGTGGAGATTTTCATGTGGTATTGTGGGTGTTAAAAAGGTGTTGTTGTAGGTTGTTCACTGGTTTGGCTGCATAATTACTACAATATTTTCCATGCTCTTTGATTCCATTACATGCCTTCAAGGTGTTTGACAAAATGTCCAACTATGGAGAATTGATGAATCGATGCTTTAAAGCTTGAGTTATGAGATGTATGGAAATCCAGAGATGTGTTGATGACAAACTAAGCTTATGTATATATTCATTCCATACGTGAGATTGCATTAGAGCCTAATAAGAATTTCCTATATAAAGTGTTGCATGACCATGCCAGGTCTGGGGGAAAAGAACCGGACAACCATGTGAGAGTTTTATATCTCACCACCTAGGATGCTTGGGTGTGACCAACATCAACCATGTGAGAGGTTTATATCTCATCACCTAGGATGCTTGGGGTGTGACCAACATCAACCATGTGAGGGGTTTATACCTTGCCACCAGGGTGTCCGGGTGTGAACGGCATCCCCCATCCTAAGTTGGGGTTATAGATTGGTTGGATCATGCATACACATATGATATCTACTGTTATGATAGATTTACTTAAACATGTTTTGACTTCACTTTGATCATGCATCCTCATATTGTTATTCATAATCCCTATGAAACTATTTCTTGTATTTCGATTGTGTCCTTGTCTATTTGTTGTGTTGCACCACGCATACTTAGTACATTCCAAGTACTAACGCATATTTTGCCTACATGATGTCACCATGTAGGGACCGGAGCTACTCTTGATCCTTCTCTCCATTCACGTGGCTAGTACGGTGCTTATCCGAGTTTGTTGGTGAGTCCTCAATGATTCGAGGGCTATGTTATGTTTCCTACTCCTATGTTTTGAGACTTTAGATTGCAATTGTATTTTGACTATGAGGGGAGCCGGTAGTATGTCATGGCCCCCGTCCTATCTATGTATGTAGAGGTGTGCGTTGGACAAGTATTTTGTAAATGAGCTTGACTCTTGTTCTATGATGTCATTTTGAAATGGTTTGCCCTTAGTCCCTATTTCCCGTTAATTAATGTTGATTGTACTTCCGCGACCGATGAAGTGTGATGACAAGTTTTAGAGGCTTGTTTGGGGTTCCTTCGGGTTCCTCATTCGCCATGTCACGTCTAGGCCCTAGGCTTGGGTCGTGACAACCAAGCAAGTAAAGGACCAAGACACTTTGTCATAGGCTTTGGTCATGTCTAGTTTGATTACCACATTGTCTCCTTCTTTAGGCCTCTTGATGTCATGAGTGATTTCTTATGCAAGCATGATACTTTCTGTGATGCTCCTCCGTCTCACAAATCCGGATTGATTGTCTGATATGAGCAGAGGAATGATATCAGGTAGCCTCATGCTTAGAATTTTAGAGATGATCTTATTTGAGAAGTTACTGAGACTAATAGGCCTGAGGTCAGAAATATTGCTAGGCTGTTCCTTTTTGGGAAGCAAAACCAAGCATGCATGTGACATAAACTTGGGCATAATGTGACCACAAAAGAAGTGTTGTACAGCAGCTAACAGATCCTCTTTAATGATGTTCCTGTCACGACCCATGCCTAGGGCCTAGATGTGACATGGCGAATGAAGAACCCGAAGGAACCCCAAACAAGGCTCTCAAACTTGTCATCACACTTCATCGGTCGCGGAAGTACATTCAAAATTAATTAACGGGAAATAGGGACTAAGGGCAAATCATTTCAAAATGACATCATAGAACAAGAGTCAAGCTCATTTACAAAATACTTGTCCAACGCACACCTCTACATACATATATAGGACAAGGCCATGACGTACTACTGGCTCCCCTCATAGTCAAAATACAATTGCAAGCTAAAGTCTCAAAACATAGGAGTAGAAAACATAACATAGCCCTCGAATCATTGAGGACTCACCAACAACTCGGATAAGCACCGTACTAGCCACATGAATGGAGAGAAGGATCAAGAGTAGCTCTGGTCCCTACATGGTGACATCATGTAGGCAAAATATGCGTTAGTACTTGGAATGTACTAAGTATACGGGGTGCAGCACAACAATAGACAAGGACACAATCGAAATACAAGAAATAACTTCATAGGCATTATGAATAACAATATGAGGATGCATGATCAAAGTGAAGTCAAAACATGTTTAAGTAAATCTATACTAATAGTAGATATCATATGTGTATGCATGATCCAACCAATCTATAACCCCAACTTAGGATGGGGGATGCCGTTCACACCCGGACACCCTGGTGGCAAGGTATAAACCCCTCACATGGTTGATGTTGGTCACACCCTTAGCATTCTAGGTGGTGAGATATAAACCTCTCACATGGTTGATGTTGGTCACACCCAAGCATCCTAGGTGGTGAGATATAAACCTCTCACATGGTTGATGTTGGTCACACCCCAAGCATCCTAGGTGGTGAGATATAAACCTCTCACATGGTTGTCTGGTTCTTTTCCCCCGGACCGGGGATGGTCATGCAACACTTTATATAGGAAATTCCCATTAGGCTCTAATGCAATCTCACGTATGGAATGAACATATACACAAACTTAGTTTGTCATCAACACATCTCTGGATTTCCATACATCTCATAACTCAAGCTTTAAAGCATCGATTAATCAATTCTCCATAGTTGGACATTTTGTCAAACACCTTGATGGCATGTAATGGAATCAAAGAGCATGGAAAATAGGGTAGTAATTATGCAGCAAAACCAGTGAATAACCTACAACAACACCTTTTTAACACCCACAATACCACATGAAAATCTCCACATCCATTCCAAATTTAGGTTCAAGTTCTAGACTCACAACATGCTCAAAACAATCACTTTTCATGTTTAAAATTCAATGTGCAGGAAATTATTACAAAGAACAAGACTAATTTATGAATCTTAACTTAAACCATGAATTAGTGAGTAGAATAGAGTCTAGGCACTATGGGTGGAAGGACCCATGAGTTCAACACCACATACCTTGAGTTTTTATGAAGGTTTTGAGAGTGTCTTCAATGGAAGTTTGGAACATGGAGCAAGAGTCTCTTCAATCTTGAGGAAGGTTTTGGATTAGGGTTCTTGAGAGAACTTGAGAGAAAATGTGTCTAAATATGGGAGAGGTGTTTTGGGAAATGTTTTAGAGATGGGAATTGAACTAATGGTATATAGGAAATAACATATGCCCTTTGGAAAAATGGTCCAACACTTAGAAAAAAAAATGAGGAGGGTGAACAGTAAAAACGCTCACTGGAAATTGCCTTTCCTGCCGGACAGATTTTACGAAAATGGGCATAACTTCTTCGTCCGAACTCCGAATGAGGTGAAACGAAGTGCGTTAGGTAGCTAACTCCAAGGGCTTTCCATGGATATGTTATTGGTAAACCCAATAATTTGTGTGCTAGGAGATATGACCCTCCAAAGTAGACCCTCGAAAAAGGCTTCACTTGGAAATTTCGGATTTTGATGCGGTTGCTCTAAAATTTGGGTTAGACCCATTTCCCACTCAATTTGACCCCCTAAACAAGAATATGAAGTCGAATTTTTGAAAAACAAAACGTGTTTTTTTATATATAGCTAAACAAGTTTCCGGTAACTTCCGAAGCCCATTTTTAAGAACTTTTTGGGTCATTTCAGTTCCAGCATGCTTGGTAAAATTTGCTACCAATACCATCAGGACTAGGTGCTGAATTTGGATTCATGGCAAACTCCACCTGCTTTAGTTCCTCCAAAGTAGGCATTTCCTGCAGTTTCTGGTTCTGTTCAGGCGTAACTATAGTAGGCAAATGTTGAAGAATTCTTTCATCTATTCTGCGATTGTGACCAGTAAACATTTCCTGGAAGTATTCACAAGCTGCTTGTGCAATCTGCTCATCCCCTTGAACCCACACATCATTCCCTGTACAGATTTTATGTATAAAAAGTCTTCTTCTTCGACCCCTCATCAAAGCATGAAAATATTTGGTGTTGGCATCCCCCTCCTTAAACCATTGGAGTTGTGTCTTTTGTTTAAGAATGGATTCCTCCAACTTCAAATATCTAATATAATTGGCATTCATGAGTGTAACTGCTGTCTCAGTGCTTCAGTATTATGTGTAAGAAGTTCCTCCTCAGCCTTCTTGATAGTTTCTTCAAATTCTTTCACTTTGGCATAGGTATCTCCATACTCATTCTTTGACCAATTGCTAAGAGTGTGTGTCAGCCTCTTCATTTTCTGATGAAGTTGCCACATAGGATTACCTGTGACCTCCCTCTCCCAGCACTTTCGAACCGTCTTCATAAAATTAGCATTATCCACCCAACAATGAAGGAACTTGAAATACTTGATGTGGTTCTCATTTTTCCTAACCATTTCCATCAATAGAGGGCTGTGGTCAGATCCAACTGAGGATAGATGTTCAATAGTAGTTTGTGGCATGATCTCTAGCCATTTGTCATTGACCATAGACCTGTCCAACCTCTTCCAAACTCTAGCCTGTGCAGTCCTTTGGTTGCACCAAGTGAAAGGTATACCTGTAAAGCCCAGATCAGTTAGGCCACAAGCTTCAATCACACCGATGAACTCAAAGCTCTAATTCATGTTGTAAGGCATTCCCCCAAGCTTTTCTTCTATATTAGTGATAACATTGAAGTCTCCAATGGTACACCAAGGGATGTCCAGGTTAGCATACTGCAGTAGACTGTCCCACAGAGGTCTTCTCATATGTTCCTTACACTTAGCATAAATGAAGGACACCATGAATCCCTCAGTAAGATCAGAATGCTTGAAGTCTCCTGTGATATGTTGCTCACTATTTTCATGAATATTACCAGTGATCGCATTAGACCAAAAAAGCCAAAATTTTCCATTAGAGTTACTAATTGCATGTTCCATTTGAAGATGAACTCTCACAGTGTTGAGTTGGGAGTTGTCTACAAAGGGCTCAAGTACAGCAATCATATCTAACTGGTGCATTTTCTTGTGTGTTTGAAGTCTCTCCAGAGAACCTTGGGTATTGATACTCCTAGCATTCCAACAGATGGCCTTAATCATAAAAAACCTTTAGATTTGAACCTTGAGATGGGCCTGCTAGCAGTGGCAGAGATACTGGTGGTAGCCGGCTGTTTAGTGTTTCTGTTTTGCTTCCTACCTCTGGGAGACAGGCCTTGCTGCTCAGTGAGTTCTTGGACCTCTTCTGACCATTCAGTGTTAAAGGTTGAGCCAAAAGCTTGAATTAGAAGATTACTAGTTTCCTCTTCCTCTTCATCATACTTATCTATGGATTGATTATCAGGATCCAACTCATCCTCTGAATTCAAAGCTCCATAATCATCTTGTATGGGTCTCCCCTTCTTGACTTTGGTTTCTATCTGTTTCTCTAGTTGCTGGCCTTTTTCTGTTAAAACCTGTTCCAGTTCACTACTTTTTTCATGCCTCTTTTTCATAGCATCTCTTTTCTTTTTGCTCAGCCTTCCTCCTAATTTATTGTTGGTTCTGTCTCTCTGTTGTTCTGTTTCAGTATTCATCTCTTTCCTTTCCTGAATTGCATGTTGATCAACTTTCTTTTGAGTTGAGATAGGGGTAGCAGGGGCTCTGAGTCAATCCTATGGTCATAGGTTTCAACCTCATGCAGAACATGAGTCAATTCCCTCCCCCCTTTGGATACCCCTTCCTGCAAGTTAGTGTGTGTCTCATGTACCCTCCCTTACATACCTCCAGCAGCTTCCTCAGCAATATTAATATCAGTAGTATGATGGGGGTTAGGGGTGGGATTAGAGAGTCAATACCTGGGGTGTTGTTGATTTTAGTGGTTACAACCTGCTTTCTTGTTGTGTTATTGTGAGGATTTATTAGAGATGGATCCTTATCTGATCCTTGCATTGGATGACTTCCTTAACCTGCTGTCCTGTTGCTGTTACCTTCCTCCTCATTGTTTGTAGCTTGTAATTCCTGCATTTCAAAGTTAATATAGTTATTATGAGTAAGAATTGTAGGAAGTATACCTGATGGTTGTGTCTCCTGCTGCTTGCTGTCCATGGCTCCTTTTTGTTGTGGTGATACAGGTCTCCAGGCAGTCTTGGGATAGGATTGGTCCTGATTTTTGTTCTGCTTCTTTCTTTGGATCTGCCAGTGCTCTTCTTGATCACCACCATCCTACTCTTGGTGAATCTGGACCTAGGTAGTGTGAGTTTGCTGTTGGGCTTTAGGGTGGATTTTTCCTTGAGGTTGTCTTATATTTTCTCCAGGTCTGCAGTCTCCTCTTTGATCAGATTGTTGTGGAGCTTGTGCTTCTGATTTACCATTGTCTTGTTCCTGATTTTTATTGCCTTCTTTCTGTTGTTCCCCCTTAGTTTTGCTCTTCTTTTCAGCCTCCATTTCTTTCCTCCTTTGGAACTCCTCATCTCTTCTCTTGATATTACAAACATTATCCACATGCCCTTGGTGTTTACAGTAATGACAATAGTCGGGAATACCTTCATATTGAATTTTTTGCCACCTCCCTTTGTTGGGATCAGAGTTCTTGAATCCCAGCCAAACATGGGGAGGTCTTTCCTTGGTAAGGTCAATTTGAATCTTCACTCTAGCCATGCTGCCTCTAGATTTTTGGGAGGAAGGTGAATCAAGGTATAATACCTTACCAATAGAGCTCAGAATGGTTGTTAATAGGACCTTATTGTAACAATGCCACAGCAGTTCAGGAAGTGCCACCTATATAGAGACTATAGGGGTTTCTTCTTCAGGTGTGAAATTAGGGGTCCAAGTTTGAATTCTCATTAATTGACCTTCAATATTCATTCTTTGTTTAGTCCAAACCGTAACATAGTCAAACTCATTATCAAGATCAATATACACATGTCTAGAATTAAAATGAGTTATTTTCACCCCTCCAGTTAATTGAGTTTGTAAAGTGAAGCTTTTCCGGATCAATTCCATTTTGGACATGGTGTTGGTGAATTTGCCAACAAGAGTGTGTTTACAACTTTTAGCCAATTTGATATTATAATCATCCTCATCCAGAAGTACGGCAGGTAGTCCCTGTCTTGTGGTGTGTATGGGACTATTCAACACAATAGGAGTTTCATTTTTGGATTGGTTATATCTTAAACGAGCGGCAGAGAATTGCACAATAATGAAAGGAGCAGGTTCAGGAATATCATCCTGTTTAGAATTCTGGGCTCGACTTTGCTGTTGATTGTTCAAGTTTTTCGTACTACCCTGGTCTACATTATTACTAACCTGGTTATCTACATTCTTACTCCTTTGAAGATTAGGATCATACCTAGCAAAGTTGTCGGAGATCCTAGGAAAGTTGTTATGATATTCCATAGTAGCTCTAGTGTTGTCCTGTTGAGTTCGACTAGTCCCTCTCTGTTGATTTGCATCCTCATTCTGATGTTTTTACCCCTCTTTGTCTTTGTGTCCTGTTTGCACCTCTTTACCTTTACTTTGGCGACTTTGACTTGTTTGTCCATTCTTTCGCTGCTGATCCATTTTGGCTATCTCCATTGTCTTGCCCTGATTTGTGTCCTGCATTACAGAAGGATTAGCATTAGGAATTACGTTCATTGAGTTACCTCTAATTCCAAAGGAGAAATTCGATGATTGAGCTTCTGCAGCTGAGCTTTCTGTAATTTTGTTCCTCTTGCTCTGAATATTGGCTTGCTGTATATTTATTGACATTTCCTGTATTTGATCTGCTTCTTCATGTGTTGTAGGTGTCCTTGAGGTATGGATTGCACTCAGTTGGTCGTTGGTTCTTGCAGCTGGAACAGGGAAGGAATTATTCGTAACAATATCTTAAGCCTTCCTACTAGTTCCTTTGCTCAAATTCATTGCAACTTCATCCGGATGGATTGTTGTTGGTGTTTCCTCCTTCCAAATTGCTTGAAATGTCTGAAAGATGGATGTCCAAAGGTGGCGAAAAAATTCCTTTCCTAGATTTTTCATAAACTCCGGTGTCCTGGGTTCGAAGTTCGCCGAATTCCTTCCCGCCGGTGATTTCGCCGTCCATTTTGCTTGAAATTTCTGTGAGATGAACCTCATCATGTGGGGAGTAATCCCCAGTGGTTGAATCAACACGAATTTGACTTGAACTATCTCAAAATTGAAGGCGCAGCTCTAGAGATTTGTTCGTGTCTTTCGCGTAGATCGCCTCTCGATTATCGTTGATTGGGACGGTGAAATCAGTTGAGTTTTTACTATGATGTAGATCGAGACTAGAAGATTCCATATATCCAATCACTTTTTCATGAATCAATACAGAATCGCTTGGGGAAATAATATTACGCGTCCCTTCCAACTCTTTAACCAAAATTGTTGTGTTGATCGCGTCTGTGTTTTGTGAATTCGTGGAGTTGTGGGATGAATTAGAGAGAGTGGCTGGGTGGGTTTTGTCGGTAGCATTCAGGCGCTCCGATTGCACTTTATCTGGTGCCCTGGGGAGCTCTGCTGGCGGCTCATGCGCCGTTCCGGCAGTGCTGGCAGATTTTGGAAAAGTAGCCATTTTTTTGGCTATCTTGAGCACTTTTTTAGAGTGAGAAATTAGAGAGAGAATTTTTTTTTGACAATTGAAGATGCGATAGGTTTAGGGTTAGGGTTTAAGGTTCAGGGTTTAGGGTTTTGAGTTTAGGATTTATAGTTTAGGGTTTACGTTTTAGGTTTATGGTTTAGGTGTATTGGTTTAAGGCTAGGGTTTAGGGCATAGGGTTAAGGGTTTAGGGTTTAGAGTTTGGATTTTAGGAATTAAGGTTTAGCCTCTAGTTTTAGGGATTTTGGTTTAGGCTTTAGGCTTTAGGCTTTAGGTTTAGTGTTTAGGGTTTAGGATTTACGGTTTAACATTTAGGATTTATGATTTAGAATTTAGGGTTTAGGGTTTATGGTTTAGGGTTTAGCATTTAGAGTTTAGTGTTTTGGGTTTAGGGTTTACAGGTTAGTATTTAGGGTCTATGGTTTTGGGTTTAGGATTTAGAGTTAAGGGTGTTTCGGGTTTAGGGTTTACGGTTTAGGTTTTAGGTTTTTGGGGTTTGGGTTTAGGGGTTAAAGGTTTAGAGGTTAGGGTTTAGGGTTTAGGGTTTAGGTTTATGGTTTATGATTTAGGGTTTAGAGTTAGGCTTAAGGGTTAAGGGTATAGGGTTTAGGTTTTGTGGTTTAGGAGTTAGGGTTTTGGGCTTATGGTTTTGGGTTAAGGGTTTAGGGTTAAGGGTTTAGGATATAGGGTTTAGGGTTAGGGTTTAGGTTTTAGGTTTAGGATTTTGAGTTTAGGGTTTAGGGTTGAGGGTTTAGGTTTAAGACTTAGGATTAATGGTTTAGGGCTACAGTTTAGGTTTTAGGGATAAGATTTTACGGATTTGGGTTTACTGTTTTGGGTTTAGGGTTAGGGTTTAGGGATTAGAGTTTATGAATTAAGGTTTAGGGTTTAGCATTTAGCGTTTAGGCTTTAGGGTTTAGGGATTAGTGTTTTGGAATTAGGGTTTAGGGTTTAGCATTTAGGGTTTAGGGTTTAGGTTTTAGGGTTAGGGTTTAGGGTTTAAGGTTTAGGATTTAGGGGTTAAGGTTTAGGGTTTAGGGTTTAGGGTTAGGGTTTAGGGGTTAAGGTTTAGAGTTTAGGGTTAGGGTTTATGGTTTAGGGTTAGGGAAGGTTTAGGGTTAGGGTTTTGGGTTTTTGGTTTATGGTTTAGGGTTAAGTGTTTAGGATTTAGGGTTTAGGCTTAGAGTTTAGGTTTTAGGGTTTAGGATTTTTACTTTGCGCTTTAGGGTTTAGGTTTAGGGTTTAGGATTATTGGTTTAGGGCTATGGTTTAAGGTTTAGGGATTATATTTTACGGTTTAGGGTTTAGAGATTAGGGTCTAGGGTCTAGGGTCTAGGGTTTATGGGTTTAGTGTTTAGGGTTTAGGGTTTAGGGTTTATGGTTTTGGGTTTTGGGTTTAGGGTTTAGGGTTTATGGTTTAGGATTTATGGTTTAGGGTTGGTTTAAGGTTTAGGCTTTTGGGTTTATGGTTTAGAGTTTAGGGCTGAGGGATTAGGGTTTAGGGTTTAAGGTTTAGGATTTAAGGTTTAGGGTTGAGGGTATAGGGTTTATGATTTAGGATTTAGGGTTTAGGGTTAGGGTTTAGGTTTTATTGTTTAAGGTTTAGGGTTTAGGATTTAGGGTTTAGTGTTTAGGGTTTAGGGTTTATGGTTTAAGGTTTACATTTTAATATTTTGGGTTTAGGGTTTAGGGTTTTGGTTTAGGGATTAGGGTTTAGTGTTTAGCATTTAGGGATTACGGTTTAGCATTTCGGGTTTAGAGTTTAGGGTTTTTGGTTAATGGTTTTTTTTTATTTGCCTGTAAGTTGGATAGAACTGGTGGCATGCATTGAAAAATGCAAACATGAGATACAATTTACCTTAGTTATGTGGAAAACTCCTCCTCGTACTACATACAAGGTAAATATGGATGGTATTGATTTACATAATTCTGGAAAAATTGGAGGGGGAGGCATCTTACGAGATGATCAAGGGAGTATAGTATATGCTTTTGTTGTACCTTTTTGTGAAGGAACTAACAACCATGCAAAGGTTCAGGCTGCCTGTTTTGGTTTAAATTGGTGTATCCAACATGGTTACACTAATATTATATTAGAGGTTGATTCTGAATTATTAACAAAGTGGTTATTGCAGGTTGCTATTCCCCCTTGGAAGATACACTTGTATATACAGGAATTACAGATTCTTGCTAACCAATGTGTCTTTTTTCAGTGTGTGCATACTTACAGGGAGGCGAATGGTACTGCTGATCTATTGGCCAAATGTAGTCATCAACAAGACATTGTACAAAATTATTACACTCATCATCAATTACCTCTACTAGTTAAAGGAAGCTATCTATTAGAGAAATTGGGAGTACAAAACTTTAGACGCAAGAAGCTTAAAAGAATTAAACAACCACCTTGAACATAATTCAAAATCCTTAAAGCAAAGGCTCTCAAGGATAACAACATTACATTTTGACATGTTATAAACTATTCAATTTACTATGTCCTTTAGGTATAGTATTTTGTTTAGTCTTATTTTCATTAATTCTTGTAAAGGGAGAGTCTCCCTTATTTATGCTTTATTAGTAACTTTGTATTAAGAGAGAATCCTCTCTAGGTGCTTAGTTTTAATATTACATCTTATTGTATCGGGTGGAGTTGACTAACCTTAGTAGGTAGGTTGACTCTTGTCCCACCTTAGGTTGGAGGTAAGGTATATGTTCCCCTTCTTGTATAATTTTTTTTCATATATGATAAGGCATGGGGGTGTTGCTTTGGTTTAAGGTTTAGGGTTTAGGGATTTGGGTTTAGGTTCTAGGGCTTAGGGTTTAGTGTTGTAGGATTTAGGGTTTAGGGCTTAGGGTTTGGGATTTAGGGTTTAGGATTTAGGGTTTATGGTTTAAATAGTTTATGGTTTAGGGTTTAGGGTTTAAGATTTAAAATATAGGGTTTAGGATTTAATGTTTAGGGTTAGGTTTTTGAATTTAGGGTTTAGGATTAATGGTTTAGGGCTGCGATTTAGGATTTAGGGATTAGGTTTTAGGGTTTAGGGTTTAGGGTTTATGATTTACGGTTTACGATTTAGGGTTTTGGGTTTAGTGTTATGGTTTAGGGTTTAGAGTTTAGGAATTAGGGTTTAAAATTTAGCATTTAGGGTTTAGAGTTTAGAGTTAGGGTTTACAATTTAGAGTTGAGGATTTAGGGTTTAGGTTTAGGTTCTATGGTTTAGGGTTTGCGGTTGTAGGTTTAGGGTTTAGGGTTTAGGGTTAAGGGTTGAGGAGTAAGGGTTTAGGGTTTAGGGTTTGTGTGTTAGGTTAGGGTTTAGGGTTTAGGTTTTAGTGTTTAGGGTTTTGGGTTTAGTGTTTTAGGTTTAGGGTTTAGGATTTAGGATTTCGGGTTTAGGGTTAAGGGTTTAGGGTTTAGGGTTACAGATTAGGGTTTAGAGTTTATGATTTATGGTTTAGGATTTAGTGATTAGGGTTTAGAATTTAGAATTTATGGTTTAGGGTTTGGGGTTTAGGTTTAGAGTTTGGATTTAAGGTTTACGATTTGGGGTTTACGGTTTAGGTTTAGGATTTAGGGTTTGGGGTTTAGGATTGGGGTTTGGGGTTTGGGGGTTAGGGTTTAGTGTTTAGCATTTAGTGTTTAGGGTTTAGGGTTTAGCATTTTGGGTTTTGAGTTTAGGATTTAGGGTTTACGTACAATTTAGGGTTTAGGATTAATGGTTTAGGGCTAGGGTTTAGCATTTAGGGTTTAGGTTTTAAGGTTTAGGGCTAGGGTTTAGGGTTTAGAATTTGGATTTAAGGTTTAGGGTCTAGGGTTTACGATTCGGTGGTTAAGGTTTAGGTTTAGGATTTAGGGTTTAGAGTTTAGGTTTGGGGTCTGGGATTTTTTTTTTTGTTAACGACCCTTTGAGGGTTCAGGGGCTTAGCTACACCCCCAGGCCTTAACATAGATAAAAAGCAAAAATTACACGGAGGGGGACATAAACCTTACCTCCACTTATCGGTGGTATAAGAGTTGGTAGCCTACTAAGTAACCTTAGTAGGTTCTCCAACTCTTCCCCAAACTAATTAAGAGCTTATCATCTAAGCACCTAGATGGTTTAGGATTTACGATTTAGGGTTTTGGGTTTAGAGTTTACAGTTTAGGGTTTATAGTTTAGGGATTTGAGTTTAGGATTTAGGGTATAGGGTTTTTAGTTTAGTATTTAGCAATTTGGGTTTGCGGTTTAGGTTTAGGTTTAGGGTTTAGGGTTAGGCTTAGGGTTTAAGATTTAAAATTTAGGGTTTAGGGTTTAGGGTTTATGGTTTATGGTTTATGGTTTATGGTTTCGGGTTTATGGTTTATGGTTTGGAGTTTAGGGCTTAGGACTTAGGGTTTAGGATTTAGGGTTTAGGCTTTAGAGTTTAGGGTTTAGGGTTTATGGTTTAGGGTTTAGGATTTTGAGTTGAGGATTTACGATTTACGGTTTATGGTTTAGGTTTAGGATTTAGTGTTTAGGGTTTAGGAAATAAGGTTTAGGGTTTTGTGTTTAGGTTTTAGCGTTTAGAGTTTGGGGTTGTAGGTTTAGGGTGTAGGGTTAAGGGTTTAGTATTTTTGGTTAATGGTTTAAGGTTTAGGGTTTACGGTTTAGGTTTTAGGTTTAGTGTTTAGGGGTTTGGGTTTATGGGTTTAGGGTTTAGGGGTTAGGGTTTAGGGGTTATGGATTTAGGGTTTATGGTTTATGGTTTATGGTTTAGGATTTAGGATTTAGGATATAGGGTTAGGGTTTAGGTTTTATGGTTTTAGGTTTACAGTTTATAGGTTTAGTGTTTAGGAGTTAGGGTTATGGTTTAAGGTTTAGGGTGTAGTGTTTTGAGTTTTGTGATTGGGGTATAGAATTTAGGGTTTAGGATTTAGGATTTAGGATTTAGAGTTTTAGGGTTAGGGTTGAGGATTTAGGGTGTAGGATTTAGGGTTATGGTTTAGGGTTTAGGGTTTAGGGTTTAGGGTTTAAGGTTTATGGTTTATGGTTTAAAATATAGGATTTAGGATTTAATGTATATGGTTAGGGTTTATGGTTTAGGGTTTAGAGTTTAGGTTTTTGAGTTTATAGTTTAGGTTTTGGATTTAGGGTTTAGGATTAATGGTTTATGGCTATGGTTTAGGATTTAGGGATTAGGTTTTAGGGTTTAGGATTCAGAGTTTACGGTTTAGGGTTTAGGGGTATAGTTTAGGGTTTAGACTTTAGGAATTAGGGTATAGGGTTTAAAATTTAGTGTTTAGAGTTTAGGGTAAGGGTTTAGGGTTTAGAGTTGAGGATTTAGGGTGTAGGGTTTAGGGTTTAGAGTTGAGGATTTAGGGTGTAGGGTTTAGGTTTTAGATTTTAGTATTTAGTGTTTGAGGTTTAGGGTTTAGGGGTTAGGGTTTAGGGTTTAAGGTTTAGCGTTTAGGATTTAGGGTTAGGGTTTAGGGATTATAGTTTAGGGTTTAAGGTTAGGGATTAGGGTTTAGAGTTTAGGATTTAGGGTTTAGTCTCTAGGGTTTTGGGTATAACTTTAGGGATTAGAGTTTAGGATTTAGTGTGTAGGATTTAGGATTTAGGGATAAGGGTTCAGGGTTCAGGGTTTAGGGTTTAGGTTTTAGGATTGGTGTTTTGGGTTTAAGGTTTAGGGATTAGATTTTGGGGTTTAGGGTTTTGGGTTTAGGGTTTGGGTTTAGGGATTAGAGTTTAAGAATTATGGTTTAGGGTTTAACATTTAGGATTTAGGGTTAGGGTTTAGGGATTAGAGCTTTTGAATTAGGGTTTAGGGTTTAGCATTTAGGATTTAGGGTTTAGGGTTTAGGGTTTACGATTTAGGTGTTAGGGTCTAGGGTTTAGGGTTAGGGTTTCGGGTTTAGGGTTAAGGGTTAAGGATATAGTGTTGAGGGTTAGGGTTAATGGTTTAGGGCTACGGTTTAAGGTTTAGGGATTATATTTTAGGGTTTAAGGTTTAGGGTTTTGGGTTAGGATTTTTGGATTAGAGTTTAGGAATCAGGGTTTAGGGTTTAGCATTTTGGATTTAGGGTTTAGGTTTTAGAGTTGAGGATTTAGGGTTTAGGGTTAAGGGTTTATTGTTTAGGGTTTAGCGTTTATGGTTTAGGGTTTAGGGTTTAGGGTTTACAGTTTAGGGTTTAAGGTGTAGGGTTATAACTGGGTTTAGGGTTTATGGTTAAGGTTTAATGTGTAGGGCTGAGGGATAGGCTTAAAGTTTAGTGTTTACGAAATTAGGGTTTAGGGTTTAGGCTTTAGGAATTATTTAGGGTTAGGGTTTAGGTTCGGGATTTAGGTTTATGGTTTAGGATTTATGGTTTAGGGATAGGTTTTGGGTTTAGGGTTTAGTTTTAGGGTTTTGGGTTTATGGTTTAGTGTTTGGGGTATAGGGTTTAGGCTTTAGGATTAATGGCTTAGGGTTAGGGGTTAGGGCTTAGTGCTTAGGGTTTACATTTAGGGTTTACGGTTTTAGGGTTTAGGGATAGGCTTAGGGTTTACTATTTAGGAAATTTGGGGTTTAGGGTTTAGGTTTAGGGATTAGGGTTTAGGGTTTAGGGTTTATGGTTAGTGTTTAGGGTTTAGAGTTTAGGATTTATGGTTTAGGGTGTAGAGTTTAGGGTTTAGGGTATAGGGTTAGGGTTTAGGGTTTATGGTTTATGGTTTTGGGTTTACGGTTGTGGTTTCAGTTTTAGGGTTTAGGATTTAAGGTTTAGGGTTAGGGTTTAGGGTTCAGGGTTTAGGGTTTTGAGTTTAGGATTTACAGTTTAGGGTTTACGTTTTAGGTTTAGGGTTTAAGTTTAATTGTTTACGGCTTAGGTTTAGGGTATGGGGTTAAGGGTTTAGGGTCTTGAATTTTGGGTTTCAAATTTAGAGTTAAGGGTGTAAGGTTTAGGGTTTAGGATATAGGGTTTATGGTTTATGGTTTAGTGTTTGTGGTTATGGGGTTTAGGGCTTTTTTTTTTTTTTTTCCAGTTTAATTACCCTTGGAGGGGTAGGGGTTTAGCAACACCCCCAGGCCTTATCATAAATAAAAGCAAAAGTACAAGAAGGGGGACATAAACCTAACTTCCGAACCTATGGTGGTTCAGTAGTCGACCTTCCTCAAGGGATAGTCAACTCATCCCCATACAAATAAAGTAACCAGGATACTAAATACCTAAAGGAGAGGACTCCTCTCAATACATAGAATCTAGGAAGCATAAACAAAAGAGACTCTCCCTTTACAAATTCAACCAAAAACCTATTCAAAAGACCTATAATTTTAAACTATAGCTAGGTTGAAAAGGTTGAAGTATATTCAAGGTGGTTCCTTAATCCTCTTAATTTTCCTTCGCCTGAAATTTGCCATTTCTAGCAAGTCTAGTTGGTAGTAAACTCTTGCTTCTTTTGGTAATTGATGATTATTGAAATAAAGTTGGGGACTAGTGATCTTGTGGCTGTGTTTTGAAAGGGAATCAACTTACAGTTGGCTTCTCTGAAGGTGTGTTTGCATTTAAACTCGTGTGTTTGATTGATGAGTGCCTGCAATTTCTCTAGTTGTGTGTTGATGCTCTAATGAGGGTTGACTTTATGCATTATCCAGTCCACCAGAAGCTGTGAATCTACCTCCAGAAGGACATTCCTGTGGCCTAATTCTAAGGACCAGGTCATCCCGAAAATTGCTGCTTCTAATTCAACCTGGTTGTTAGTGCCTTCCCCCAATGGTGTGACAATTGCGAGTAACATTTCTCCATCCTGATCGCGTATGATACCTCCTGCTCCAGTTCTGTCGAGATTACTTAGTGCTCTGCCATTTGTGTTGATTTTTACCCATTGAGTCTGAGGTTTTGTCCACTTAACAAGGGTCACTTTGATATCATGCACACATTTTTCCCCTAGTTGGATCAGGTCCCTCCAATTCGAAGGCCATTTGATGTGAGGAAAGGTTGTGGTCATGAGCTTGTAATTGTCCTTGTATACGGCATATTTGACCCTGCTAGCATTGGATTGTTTTCCTCCATATTTACTAGCACATCTATTCTTCCATAGGTTTCGACAAATGAATATTGGCGTAGCTTATAGTAACAGCATATGTGCCTCATTATTGTATTTAGCTGACCACCGTTGCATGATTAGTTGTTTGTAAGGAGTTGTGGTCTGTGGTGATTCCGACATTTGCAACAAAGCTTTTCCACACAAATGTAGCAAGTTGTCCATTGTTGAAGGTGTGTTCGATTGTATCCATACCTGGCATGTTACAACAACAAAAACAATTGGCTGGCTTATTGCCAAAACTGGTTAGTTTCTCGTTCGTAGGAAGTTTACCTCTTAAGGTTCTCCACAAAAGAAAATATGATTTAAAGGGGATACACTTGTGCCAAATTGTCACGACCCAAGCCTAGGGCCTAGATGTGACATGGCGAATGAAGAACCCGAAGGAACCCCAAAAAAACCTCTCAAACTTGTCATCACACTTCATCGGTCGCGGAAGTACAATCAACATTAATTAACGGGAAATAGGGACTAAGGGCAAACCATTTCAAAAAGACATCATAGAACAAGAGTCAAGCTCATTTACAAAATACTTGTCCAACGCACACCTCTACATACATAGATAGGACGGGGGCCATGACATTCTACCGGCTCCCCTCATAGTCAAAATACAATTGCAAGCTAAAGTCTCAAAACATAGGAGTAGGAAACATAACATAGCCCTCGAATTATTGAGGACTCACCAACACACTCGAATAAGCACCGTACTAGCCACGTGAATGGAGAGAAAGATCAAGAGTAGCTCCGTTCCCTACATGGTGACATCATGTAGGAAAAATATGTGTTAGTACTTGGAATTGTACTAAGTATGCGGGGTGCAACACAACAATAGACAAGGACACAATCGAAATACAAGAAATAGTTTCGTAGGCATTATGAATAACAATATGAGGATGCATGATCAAAGTGAAGTCAAAACATGTTTAAGTAAATCTATACTAATACTAGATATCATGTGTATGCATGATCCAACCAATCTATAACCCCAACTTAGGATGGGGGATGCCGTTCACACCCGGACACCCTGGTGGCAAGGTATAAACCCCTCACATGGTTGATGTTGGTCACACCCCAAGCATCCTAGGTGGTGAGATATAAACCTCTCACATGGTTGATGTTGGTCACACCCCAAACATCCTAGGTGGTGAGATATAAACCTCTCACATGGTTGTCCGGTTCTTTTCCCCCGGACCTGGCATGGTCATGCAACACTTTATATAAGAAATTCCCATTAGGCTCTAATGCAATCTCACGTATGGAATGAACATATACACAAGCTTAGTTTGTCATCAACACATCTCTGGATTGCCATACATCTCATAACTCAAGCTTTAAAGCATCGATTCGTCAATTCTCCATAGTTGGACATTTTGTCAAACACCTTGAAGGCATGTAATGGAATCAAAGAGCATGGAAAATAGGGTAGTAATTATGCAGCCAAACCAGTGAACAACCTACAACAACACCTTTTAACACCCACAATACCACATGAAAATCTCCACATCCATTGCAAATTTAGATTCAAGTTCTAGAGTCACAACATGCTCAAAACAATCACTTTTCATGTTTAAAATTCAATGTGCAGGAAATTATTACAAAGAACAAGACTAATTATGAATCTTAACTTAAACCATGAATTAGTGAGTAGAATAGAGTCTAGGCACTATGGGTGGAAGGACCCATGAGTTCAACACCACATACCTTGAGTTCTTATGAAGGTCTTGAGAGTGTCTTCAATGGAAGTTTCGAACTTGGAGCAAGAGTCACTTCAATCTTGAGGAAGGTTTTGGATTAGGGTTCTTGAGAGAACTTGAGAGAAAATGTGTCTAAGTATGGGAGAGGTGTTTTGGGAAATGTTTTAGAGATGGGAATTGAACTAATGGTATATAGGAAATAACATATGCCTTTTGGGAAAAATGGTCCAGCACTTAGAAAAAAAAATGAGGCGGGTGAACAGTAAAAACGCTCACTGAAAATTGCATTTCCTGTCGGACAGATTTTACAAAAATGGGCATAACTTCTTCGTCCGAACTCGGAATGAGGTGAAACGAAGTGCGTTAGGTAGATAACTCCAAGGGATTTCCATGGATATGTTATGGGCCACCCAATTATTTGTGTGATAGGAGATATGACCCTCCGAAGTAGACCCTCGAAAAAGGCTTCACTTGGAAATTTCGGATTTTGATACGGTTGCTCTAAAATTTAGGTTAGACCCATTTCCCACTCAATTTGACCCCCTAAACAAGAATATGAAGTCGGATTTTCGAAAAACTAAACAAATTTTTTTTATATAGCTAAACAAGTTTCCGGTAACTTCCGAAGCACATTTTTGAGAACTTTTTGGGTCATTTCACAACTGAGAGAGTTGAATTTAGTATTGCATCTCTTCTTCCTGATATCATTCCATGCAGAGAAGCACGTAAATTTACCGTTAGTGCTGAGTTTCCAAATAGCTTGGTCTGGGATTCCCCGCTGAATGTGCAGTTCTGTTGATAGGATATTGGTTAGTTGACTGTTGGGTGCCTGCTGGATGAGCATGCTCCAGTTCCATTGTCCTTCATGCCAAAATTCTGCTACAGTAATGTTATTAAATCTGTTACCGTCAGCAGAGAATTGCACTAGAGGTCCAATGCCAAGCCAACTATCCCACCAAAAGGAACAACTGCCCGCATTGAGTTTCCAATGAATGTATTCTTCCACTTTATGTTTGTTATGCATCAGATGTTTCCAGGTCACAGAATCACCCGTATCCCATTTTTTACTAATCGGATTTGATCTTTGACAATATTTAGCCCATACAAATTCTCCCCAAAGTGTTTGTTTTAATCTAAAAATCCACCACTGTTTAAATTGGAAAAACTTGCAAACATCTTTGAGATTCCTCATACCAACTCCTCCGTCGTCATAAGGAAAGCTAAGATTCTTCCATGATGCCCAATGATATTTTTTGCTCTCATTCCTCCATCCCCAGAAAAAATCTGCCATTATATTCTGAACTTGCTTGAGGACAGTAGTAGGTGGAGTTACTGTTGAAAGAAGGTGAATAGGTAAGGATTGAATAACATGCTTGACCAAGACTGCTCTACCACCATAGCTCAATAGCTTAGTTTTCCAACCTGTAATTCTGCATAAAACTTTCTTAATAAGATCAGAAAAATAAACAATCCTAGGTCTACCAACAAATAGGGGGCACCCAAGGTAAGTGATAGGACCCTCTTTTTGTTTGAAGCCTGTGATTCTTTTAATCCCTTCTCTTGTGCTATTGAATGCATTTGAATGGACCATAAAGTGGTTTTATCCGTATTAATGAGCTGTCCGGAGGTCTACTCATAGGAATTCAGAGTTTGCATAATGAGTTTAAGAGTGTTCTGTCTTTTAGAAGTGAAGAGGATGATATCATCGGCAAAACTTAAGTGGTTTACTCGAGGCCCTCTAGTCTCCATGAAAAAACCATGATAGTTAGGGTTGTTGTGCAGCCTATTAAGGGATCTCGAAAGGACTTCTGCACCTAAAATAAATAGGGCAGGAGAAATAGGATCCCCTTGTTTGAGGCCTCTCGTGGAATGAAAGAAACCATGTCTTTTGCCATAGACAATAATAGAATACCAATTGTTGTCCATGATCCTCCAAATCATGTCAATAAATACCTCGTCAATCCCCATTCTTCTTAATACCAAACATATATAGGACCAAGAAACTCTATCGTACGCTTAAGCCATGCCCAATTTAATGATGACATTGCTCCCAATATTAGGCTTCTTAATCTGGTGAATAATCTCTTGGGCAAGCATAATGTTTTCTGATATACTCCTCCCTTTGACAAATCCGGACCGGTTCAGTGAAACCAAGTTAGGTATGATAAGGCCAAGTCTAGAGCTCACCAATTTAGATATAATCTTGCTTGTGAAGTTACTTAAACTAATGGGCCTGAACTCGGAAAGTTTGTTAGGATTGCTCACTTTAGGGAGTAGAACAATGCAAGAGTGAGAGAAATATTTCGGAATCATTTGACCACAAAAGAATGCTTGAATAACACCAAATAAATCCTTCTTGATAATATGCCAACATTTACGAAAGAAGTAACCATTCATCCCATCAGGACCAGCTGCAGAATTAGGATTCATAGAGAAAACCACCTCCTTCAACTCTTCCAAAGTAGGCATAGTAATCAGGTTATTAGTTTGTTCCTGATTGACCATCCTAGGGATGCAATTTAGAACATTCTCATTGATAACCTTGTCCTCCCCTGTGAAAATGTTCTGGAAGTGTCCACATGTAATTTCAGCAATGTTGTCATCTCCCTGTATCCACTCCCCCTCTTCACTGATAAGTTTGTGTATAAACAGTCTTCTTCTCTTTCCTCTTATCAGTGAATGAAAATACTTTGTGTTAGCATCTCCTTCTTTGAACCATTGTAATTGAGTTTTTTGTTTCAAAATTGAGTCTTCCATTTTCAAAAATCTGATGTATTTTGCATTAAGCTCATGAATTGTTGTCCTGTTTTTTTCAGTATGGTCTTGAATAAGATTTTCTTCAGCCTTCCTGACCTTCTCTTCATACTCCTTAACTTTAACAAAGATGTCACCAAATTCCCTTTTGGACCAGGAGCTCAGAGTATTGGACAATCTTTTCAGTTTCTGATGAAACAGCCACAAGATGTGACCTTCTACAATTTTGTCCCAGCAGGCTTTAACAACATCAAAGAAATTGGGTTGATCAGTCCAACAATTGAGAAATTTAAAATACCTAATTTGGTTTTCTTCTGTACCACTCATTTCCATCAACAAGGGACAGTGGTCTGATCCTACAGAAGGTAAATGAGCGATAGTAGTTTGAGGCATTGTTTCTAGCCATTTGTCATTAACCATTGCCCTATCCAGTCGTTTCCAGATTCTGTGATGTATTCCCCTTTTATTGGACCAAGTAAACCTTTGCCCACTAAAACCTAGATCAATGAGCCCACATGCTTCAATCACTGCAATGAAGTCTAGACTTTTCCTCATGTTATAAGGTATCCCTCCAAGCTTTTCCTCCATCGAAGTAATGACATTATAGACACCTACTAAGCACCAAGGTTTGCTGCTTTCAGCAGCATGGAACAACATTCTATACCATAAAAGTCTTTTGAGTAGATCCTAACAGTTAGCATACACAAAGGTTGTGGTGAAGTGAGTCTGAATTTCATTATGACTAATATCAGAAGTGATTTGTTCTTCATCCTCCTCAACTACTACAGAATCAATGTCCTTATTCCAAAAAAGCCAAATTTTGCCATTTCGATTACTTACAACATGCTCCATGGCTAATTGGTTTTTAAAACTTTGGATTTGTATAGTATCAGAGAAAGGTTCTAAAATAGCAATGATAGAAAGTTGGTGCATCCTCTTGAGCATTTTGATTCTTTCTAGAACACCTTGGGTATTGATCCCCCTAACATTCCAAATGATTCTACTAATCATTGAGATGATCTCGAAGAAAAGAGCCTAGTATTTGGTCTGCCAGCAGTGACTGTGTTGATGTCTTGATTTTTGAAGTGGAACCTGTCATGGTGTAGTCCTCTGGGAGATAGTCCCTGCATCTCTGCCACCTTTTGAATCTCTTCTTCCAGGCCTTTATCAGGATAAGGACTACAAGCTCTAATCAATAGCTCACTAGTCTCATCCTCCTCATCAGGGTCCTTGAGAGAGTGATTGTCCCCATCCAGATCATCTTCTGAATTGTCCACATCATATTCATCAATTTCAGGACCTTTTTTAGTTTGACATTTTTCATTTCTTTTATCTGGTGGCACATTTATAGGGATGTTCATATATAGGGCCTGCGGTGGAGTGATATCCATGCCAAGTTGTTCATCTACCATTATGAATTTCTTGCAAGTTTCTCCACTATTTTGTTGTTTCCCCTGCTGATTGTTATCATGCTGCTGATTCTGTCTCTTTTTTGCAGCTTCTCTCTTTTTGTTTGCTAGGTTTGTTCTTGCTTTTGGGTGTCTTTTGTTGGTTGCTAGTACTTGCTTTTGCTCCCACATCCTTTGCCATAGCCCATTTGGTTTGGTTATCTGCAGTTTTCTCCTCCACTTGGTTTTTGTTTTTGCTATTTTTGCTGGTATTTTGTCTTTCTTCCTCTGATTGTTCTTTATGTTGTACCTGTTGTTGATTAGGACTTGGTTGTTGTCTAGTGGTAGTAGGGGTTCTATAGTCTGAATTGTGGTCAGTGTGAGTTCCCTCATGCATAGCATGAGACAAATTCCCCCCTTTGGACACCCCTTCCTGCATGTTAGTTTGTTTGTTATAACATCCCCCTCCCATTCCTCCTTCAGATTCACCAGCATCATCAAGATATTTAGTGTTGGGGTTTGTGGGGTTTGGGAGCATTGAGTCAATACCTGTGCTCTTGTTTTTCCCATTGTTTGATGTTTGCTTGTCTTGTGATTTTTGGTGTTGGTCTGCCTTGGACCTGTTCTGTGTTGTTTGTGATGTTTTCCCTTCATTACTGTGTGCTCTCGACTATCCTCCATTTGTTTTTCCTACATGTTGGTTAGTAAAAGAATTATGATTTGCAGTTTTAATTGTACCTGTTTGCTGAGCTGTGCTTTGTGGTTGCTCCTTTGACACTTTGTTTTGTGGTGAAGTTGGTCTCCACAATGTCTTCTGTATTTTTTCTTCCTGTGATTTATTGTTTCTTCTTCTTGTCACTTGCCATTCCTCCTCCTTTTGTTGTTCAGGTTGCTGTTCACTGCTCCCAGCCTTGGTTCTTTGTTGTTGTTGCTCATCTTGTTCCCTTTTCTTGGTTTGCTTGTGCTCCCCTCCTTGTTGTCCTTGTTCACCTTTATTCATATTTTTCATTTCTGTTCCTAGCTCTTTCTTTCGTTTGAAGTCTTCATCCCTTATCTTGAAGTTACAATCACCTATCATGTGGCCTTGGTGTTTGCAGTATGTACAATAAGGGGGAATATTTTCAGACTCAATTGGTTGCCATCTCCCTATAGTGAGATCTTCATCATCCATACCAATCCGCGCATGTCTAGGTCGATCCTTTGTGATGTCCACTTGGACCTTTACCTTGGCCATACTGGCTCTAGTTCTCTTAATAGAGGTTGTATCTAAGTATAAAACTTTGCCCATAGACTCTAGTAGAGTTGTGATTAATTCTTTCTTGAACCAGTGCCGCAGTAGGCCTGGCAGTAGTACCCATATTGGAAAAATAGGTGGTTCTTCTTCAGGTCTAAAGTTGGGAGTCCAAGCTTGTATTCTCATAAGTTTACCCTTGATAGTCATTCTTTGTTGTGTCCATACAGTGTTATACTCCAATTCATTGTCCAAATCAATAAACACATGCCTAGCATTATAGTGTGCAATATTGACCTCCCTATTCAACTGAGTTTGTAAGATGAAGCTTTTTGTTATGAGTTCTATTTTCGGCATGATAGTACTTAATTTGCCTATAAGGGTGTATTTACAGTCCACAATCAATTTATTCATGAAGTCATCCATGTCATAAATAACAGCAGGCTGGCCCTGTTTAGTAGTGTGTCTGGGAGGGACCGGCTCTATAGTGGTAGCATGTGTAGCATGAATTTTTCTAAGTCTAGCAGGCAAAGTTTGTACCACTGTATAGGGAGCAGGGTCAGAATGCTGGTCCTGTTTGGTATTTTGGTTGTCATTTGGATTGATCTTTCTGATTGGGGATATTGTGTCTATCAAAGTTGCTGGAGATTTTAGGGAAGTTCTTGTGATAGATATTAGGTTCAGAATTCTCTACATAAGCAGGTAGTTGAGATTGGTTGTTAGTTCTCCTCCTATTCTGATTTTGATCCCCATATTGTTGGGATTCAATGTCCCCCCTGAGTAGTTCCTGATCATTCAACTTAATGGTGTTTTCCCCCTTTTCATTATCATTCGAATGAGTCTCACAACTACTCAGATTAACAACATCTCTACTAGATTTAGCATGAGAATACTTACCTGCTTGAGTATCATTCTCACTTGATTTTTTGCTTTGTGCATTGGTAGCTCCTGCCTGATGTTCCTGCATCTGATCATAGTGAATTTCATTACCATAATTAATGGTTTTAGCTAGTCTTTGCTGTCCCTCATTACTTGTTAATGTATCCGTTGGTTTCACTCCAAATGAGAAGTGGGATGAGCTCTCTACATCAATCAACTCCAAGGTTGTATCCCCTGCCATATCGTGTTGATCATTTTGCTCAGGACTCATTCGTGTATCTCCATGCTTTGATTTCATATTCATTTTTTGTTTTTCCTTTTAGAGATGGTCCTGTTTTTGACCATTTGGGCCAGTATTATCCTGTGACTATGTCCCCTGGTGTTCTGCTTCATTTCTGCAGTTAAGTTCTTCAACCTCAATTTGTTGCTTGGCTGTAGAAGCAATCAAACTTGCTTGAATTTCCTCTTGGTTGTGTTGTTCACCTAAATTGGTGGAGATATTGGTAAGGTGGACCTCCTCTTCCATAGAATAATTCCCCCCAGTAGCATCGCAGTCACTTTTCGATTTTCTGGCTGCTTGCTCATCGAAATTCTTGTCACCGACGATTGGACCGTTCATTTTACTTGACATTGCATTGAGGGGTACCCCTTCACCAGGTGAGCAAACCCCAGTGGTCAAATTGCCATGAAATTGGTGGGAAGATGGACGAATTTGAAGACTAAGGTCCGGCGATTTTTCGGTAAAATTCCCAGAAATCGCCTCATCAGTTCTCTCGAATGGCATGATGGATTCGTCTGATTTTTTAGTATAATGTAGCTCTTGATTAGTAGAATAATTCCCTTTAAACAGTTTTCTGTAAATCAACCTCTCGCGATCTGGCAAAATAATTTGTTGAATCCCGTCCAACTCCATTTTTAAAATCGCGATATGTATCACCTCAATATTTTTCGAATTCGTGGAGCTGTAGGATGAATTAGAGGACACTTCTTGGTGGGTTTTGTTCATCTTCTCAGGGCGCCTCTGATGGCTTTCCGCACATGTCTAGGTCGATCCTTTGTGATGTCCACTTGGACCTTTACCTTGGCCATACTGGCTCTAGTTCTCATAATAGAGGTTGTATCTAAGTATAAAACTTTGCCCATAGATTCTAGTAGAGTTGTTATTAATTCTTTCTTGAACCAGTGCCGCGGTAGGCCTGGCAGTAGTACCCATATTGGAACAATAGGTGTTTCTTCTTCAGGTCTAAAGTTGGGAGTCCAAGGTTCTATTCTCATAAGTTTGCCCTCGATAGTCATTCTTTGTTGTGTCCATACAGTGTTATACTCCAATTCATTGTCCAAATCAATAAAACACATGCCTAGCATTATAGTGTGCAATATTGACCCCCTCCCCCATTCAACTGAGTTTGTAAGATGAAGCTTTTTGTTGTGAGTTCTATTTTCGGCATGGTAGTACTGAATTTGCCTATAAGGGTGTATTTACAGTCCACAGTCAATTTATTCATGAAGTCATCCATGTCATAAATAACAGCAGGCTGGCCCTGTTTAGTAGTGTGTCTGGGAGGGACCGGTTCTATAGTGGTAACATGTGTAGCATGAATTTTTCTAAGTTTAGCCGCCAAAGTTTGTACCACTGTATAGGTAGCAGGTTCAGAATGCTTGTCCTGTTTTGTTTTTTGGTTGTCATTTGGATTGTTTGGGATTGATTTGGCTTATTGGTTTGTTGATCTTTCTGATTGGGGATATTGTGTTTATCAAAGTTGCTGGAGATTTTAGGGAAGTCCTTGTGATAGTTATTAGGTTCAGAATTCGCTCCATCAGCAGGTAGTTGAGATTAGTTGTTAGTTCTCCTCTTATTCTGATTTTGATCCCCATATTGTTGGGATTCAATGTCCCCCCTGAGCAGTTCCTGATCATTCAACTTAATGGTGTTTTGCCCCTTTTCATTATCATTCGAATGAGTCTCCCAACTACTCAGATTAACAACATCTCTACTAGAGTTAGCATGAGAATACTTACCTGCTTGAGTATCATCCTCACTTGATTTTTTGCTTTGTGCATTGGTAGCTCCTGCCTGATGTTCCTGCATCTGATCATAGTGAATTTCATTAACATAATTAATGGTTTTAGCTGGTCTTTGTTGTCCCTCATTACTTGTTAATGTATCCGTTGGTTTACTCCAAATGAGCAGTGGGATGAGCTCTCCACTTCAATCAACTCCAAGGTTGTATCCCCTGCCTTTTCGTGTTGATCATTTTGCTCAGGACTCATTCGTGTATCTCCATGCCCCTGGTGTTCTGCTTCATTTCTGCAGTTAAGTTCTTCAACATCAATTTGTTGCTTGGCTGTAGAAGCAATCAAACTTGCTTGAATTTCCTCTTGGTTGTGTTGTTCACCTAAATTGGTGGAGATATTAGTAAGGTGGACCACCTCATCCATAGAGTAATTCCCCCTAGTAGCATCGCCGTCACTTTTCTATTTTCCGGCTGCTTGCTCATCGAAATTCATGTCGCCGACGATTGGACCGTTCATTTTAATTCAGATTGCATTGAGAGGTACCCCTTCACCAGGTGCGCAAACCCCAATGGTCAAATCGCCATGAAATTGGTGGGAAGATAGACGAATTTGAAGACTAAGGTCCGGCAATTTTTCGGTAAAATTCCCAGAAATCGCCTCATCAGTTCTCTCAAATGGCACGATGGATTCATCCGATTTTTTAGTATAATGTAGCTCTTGATTAGTAGAATCATTCCCTTTAAACAGTTTTCTCTAAATCAACCTCTCGTGATCTGGCAAAATAATTTGTTGAATCCCGTCCAGCTCCGTTTCTAAAATCGCGATATGTATCGCCTCAATATTTTACGAATTCATGGAGCTGTAGGATGAATTAGAGGACGCTTCTTGGTGGGTTTCGTTCATCTTCTCAGGGCACCTCTGATGGCTTCCAAGTGCTCATCGGTGGCACACGCGCCATTTCAGCAAGTGATCTAGCCATTGGAGCTGTAATAGCTGTGTAGATTTTTGAGAGAGTCTCACGAAGAGAGAGAAATTAGAGAGAGAAAAAATTTAGAAATGGGGAAGCGATGGGGTTTAGGGCTTAGGGTTTAGAGTTTAGGGTTTAGGGTCTTGGTTTAGGGTTTATGGGTTTAGGGTTTAGTGTTTAGGGTTTATGATTTTAGATTTAGGGTTTAGGGTTAAGGGTTTAAGTTTTAGTATTTTGGATTTATGGTATAGAGATTTGGGTTTAGGGTTTAGGGTTTATGGTTTAGGATTGAGGGTTAGGTTTTAGGGTTAAGGATTTAGGGTTTAAAGTTTAAGGTTTAGGATTTAGGGTATAGGGTTTATGTTCTATGGTTTAGGGTTTAAAGTTTAGTGTTTCAGGTTTAGGGTTTAGGGTTTACATGTTAGGGTTCGGGTCTAGGGTTTTTGGTTTAGGATTTAGAGTTAAGCGTGTAGCGTTTAGGATTTAGGATGTAGGGTTAATGGTTTAAGGTTTAGAGATTATGGTTATGGGGTTGAGGGCTTAGGGTTTAGAGTTTAGGGTTTACTGTCTAAGGTCTAGGGTTTAGTGTTTAAGGGTTTAGGATTAATGGTTTAGTGTTAAGGGTTTAAGGTTTAGTATTTTGGGTTTATGCTATAGGGATTATGGTTTAGGGTATAAGATGAATGGTTTAGGGTAAGTGTTTAAGGTTTAGGGTTTAGGGTTTAGGGTTTAAGGTTTAGGGCTAGGGCTTAGGGTTTAAAGTTTCGATTTAAGGATTAGTGCTAGGGTTTATAGTTTGGTGTTTTGGTAATTGGTTTAGGATTTAGGGTTTAGCGGTTAGGTTTTTGGGGTCTGGGGTTTAGGATTTAGAGTGTAGGATTTAGGATTTAGGGTTTAGGGTTTAGGTTTTATATTTTAGGGTTTAGGGTTTAGGGTTTTTGTTTAAGGGTTTAGGGTTAAGGTTTAAGGTTTACAGGTTAAGGGTTTAGAGGTTAGGATTTAGGGTTTAGGGTTTAGGGTTTAGGGTTTAGTGTTTAGGATTTAGGGTTTAGGGTTTAGGGTTTAGGATTTAGGGTTTAGGGTTAGGCTTTAGGATTAAGGGTTTAGGGTTTAGGGTTTATAGTTTTAGATTTTAGGTTTAGGGTTTAGGGTTTAGGGTTTAGGATTTAGGGTTTAAGTTTTGGGTTTTTAGTTTATGGTTTAGTGTTAAGGGTTTAGAATTTAGGGTTTAGGGTTAAGGTTTAGGTTTTAGTGTTTAGGATTTTGAGTTTAGGGTTTAGGGTTCAGGGTATAGGTTTAGGGTTTAGCATTGATGGTTTAGGGTTTAGCGATTAGATTTTGGGGTTTAAAGTTTAGAGTTTCGGTTTTATGGTTAGGTTTTAGGGATTAGACTTTAGGAATTATGGTTTAGGGTTTAGCATTTAGGGTTTAGAGTTTTGGGATTAGAGTTTTGGAATTAGGGTTTGGGGCTTAGTATTTAGGATTTAGGGTTTAGGTTTAGGCTTTAGGATTTAGGGTTTAGGATTTAGGGGTTAGGGTCTAGGGTTTAGGGATTGGGTTTTTGGTTTATTGTTTAGGTTTAAGGGTTTAGGATTTAGGGTTTAGGGTTAGGGTTTAGCATTTTAAGTTTAGTTATTAGGGTTTAGGGTTTAGGATTAGTGGTTTAGGGCTACAGATTAATATTTAGGGATAAGATTTTAGGGTTTAGCGTCTAGGGTTTAGGGTTTATGGGTTTAGGGTATAGTGTTTAGGGTTTAGGATTTAGGACTTAGGGTTTAGGGTTAAGAGTTTAAGGTTTAGTATGTTGGTATTATAGTTTGGGCTTTAAAATTTAGCGTTAGGATTTAACGTTTAGGATTTAGGCTTTAGGCTTTAGGGTTTAGAGTTTAAGGTTTAGGATTTAGGGTTTAAGGTTCAGGATTTATGGTTTAGAATTTAGGGTTAAGGGTTTATGGTTTAGGGTTTAGTTATTAGAATTTAGTATTTTGGGTTTAGGGTTTAGGGTTTAGGGTTTGGGTTTTGGGTTTATGGTTTACGGTTAAGGGTTTAGGATTAAGGGTTTAGTGTTAGGGTTTAGGTTTTAGGATTATTGTTTAAGGTTTAGGGTCTAGTGTTTTTTGGGTTTTGGTATTAGAGTTTAGGGTTTAGTGTTTAGGATATAGGATTTAGGGTTTAGGGTTTAGGGTTTAGGATTTAGGGTTACAGTTTAGGATTTAGGATTTAGGGTTACTATTTAAGGTGTATGGTTTAGTGTTTAGGGTTTAGAGTTTAGTGTTTCGAGTTTTAGGTTTAATGTTTACAAGTTAGGGTATAGGTTTTAGGGTTTTGGGATTAGGGTTTAGAGTTAAGGTTGTAGGGTTTAGGGTTTAGGATGTAGGGTTAATTGTTTAAGGTTTAGGGTTTATGGTTATGAGGTTTAGAGCTTAGGGTCTAGAGTTTAGGGTTTAGGGTCTTGGGTTTAAGGTTTAGTGTTCATGGGTTGAAGGTTTTGTTTAGTGTTTAGGTTTTATGGTTTGGGGTTAAGGGTTTAAGGTTTAGTTTTTTGGGTTTATGCTATGGGGATTAGGGTTTAGAGTTAAGGTTTACGGTCTTGGGTCTAGGGTTTAGTGTTTATGGGTTTAGGGTTTAGTGTGTAGTGCATAGAATTTATGGTGTAGGGTTAAGGGTTTAAGGTTTAGTATTTTGGCTTTATGGTATAGGGATTAGGGTATAGGGTTTAGGGTTTAGGATAAATGTTTTAGGGTGAGAGTTTAAGGTTTAGGGGTTAAGTTTAGGTTTTAGGATTTAGAGTTTTGGGTTTACGGTTTAGGGTATAGGGTATAGGGTTTAGCGTTTAAGGTTTAGAGCTAGGGTTTGGGGTTTAAAGTTTGGATTTAAGGTTTAGGGTCTAGGGTTTACATTTTAGTGTTTAGGGTTTTTGTTTAGGATTTAGGGTTTAGGGTTTAGGTTTGGGGTTTGGGGTTTGGGGTTTGGGGTTTAGGGTTTAGGGTTTATGGTCTTGGGTTTATTGTTTAGGGTATAGGGTTTGGGGTTTTTGGTTAAGGTTTTAACGTTTAGGGTTTACAGTTAAGGTTTTAGGTTTACGAGTTAAGGGTTTAGAGGTTAGGGTTTTGGGGCTAGGGTTTAGGGTTTAGGGTTTAGGGTTTAGGTTTTAGGGTATAGGTTGAGGGTTAGGCTTTAGGGTTTAGGGTTTAGGGTTTATAGTTTCAGATTTGGGACTTAGGGTTTAGGGTTTAGGGTTTAGGGTTTAGGGTTCAGGGTTTAGTGTTTAGGGTTTAAGGGTTAGGGGTTAGAGTTTAGGGTTTAGGGTTTAGGGTTTAGTGTTTATAGTTTATGGTATAGGGTTTAGGGTTTAGGGTTAAGGGTTTAGGGTTAGGGTTTAGGGTTTAGAGTTTAGGATTTAGGATTTAGGGTTTAGGGTTTAGGGTTTAGGGTTTAGAGTTTAGAGTTTAGGGTAGGGTTTAGTGTTAAACCTTTAGGATTTATGTTTTAGGATTTAGTGTTTAGGATTTAGGGTTTAGGGTTTTGGGTTTAAGGTTTAGGTTTTAGGGTTTAGGGTTTAGGATTTATTGTTTAGGGTTTAGATGTTGGGGTTTTGGGTTGTTTTCTTTTTATTTTATTTTATTTGAACGACCATTGGGGTGGTCAGGGGCTTAGCAACACCCCAGGCCTTAACATAAATAAAAGCTCAAAAGAGCTCAAAAAAATATACAAGGAGGGGGACATAAACCTAACCTCCGATCCTATGGTGGGTCATAGGTCGACCTACCTACTAAGGTTAGTCGACTCATTGCCATACTATAAAGGAGAAACCTAGAACTATGCACCTAAGGAGAGGACTCCTCTCAATACAAAGATTCTAGGTAAACATAAATATGGGAGACTCTCCCTTTACAATAATAAAGTTAAAAAACTATGCCTATGAAAGAAGCTGTATGTTTAACTACAGCTACATTGAGGTGGTTGCAACACTTCAGGGGGGTTCTTTGATCTTCTTAATCTTTCTTCTTCTGAAACTTGCCATCTCAAGCAAGTCTAGTTGATAATATGCTCTTGCCTCTTTTGGTAATTGTTGACTATTGAAGTAGAGTTGTGGACTAGTGATCTTGTGACTGTGTTTTGAAAGTGAATCCGCCACAAAATTAGCTTCTCTGAAAGTGTGGTTACATTTGAACTTTTGAGTCTGTTGGATGAGTGCCTGTAATTTCAGCATCTGTGTGTTGATGCTCCAGTGCGGTGATGCTTTTTGCATTATCTAGTCGACCACCAGCTGGGAATCCACCTCCAAAATAATTTTACAGTAACCTAGTTCAAGGGACCAGGTCATCCCAAAAATAGCCGCTTCTATTTTTGCCTTGTTGTTGGTTCCCTCTCCTAGTGGAGTGGCAAAGGCCAATAACATTGATCCTTCTTGGTCCCTGATTATGCCTCCTGCTCCCAACCTGCCTGGATTGTTCAAAGCACTCCGATCCGAGTTAATTTTAACCCATTGGTCTGGTGGTTTGAGCCACATAACCTTAGTCACTTTGGTATCATGGATGCATTTTTCCCTTTTGGAGATGAGTTCCTTCCAATTTGAGGGCCAATTAATTTAAGGAAATGTTGTAGTCATGAGTTTGTAGTTATCCTTGTAAATGGCATATTTGACTCTGCTCATGTTGGACTGCTTCCCTCCGTATTTACTAGCACATCTATTTTTCCATAGATTCCAACAAATGAATATAGGTGTAGCTTGTAAAAGGAGCCTGTGTGCTTCATTGTTGCATTTGGTAGACCACCACTGCGTAATTAACTGAGGCAGTGAACTGTGATCATTGTTGATTCCAGCAGCTGCAGCAAAACTTCTCCACACGTATATCGCAAAAGGTCCACTGTTGAAAATGTGCTCTATGGTGTCCTGGCCTGACCTGTTACAACAACAAAAACAATTTGCTGGCTCATTGCCAAAACTGGTTAGCTTTTCATTAGTAGGGATTTTACCACGTAGGGTTCTCCATAATAAAAAGGAAACTTTAAAAGGGATATTCTTGTGCCATGTGAAGTTGTTAAAATAAGACTTGGCTTTCTTCTCCTTTATATCATTCCAAGCTGATAAGCACGTGAATTTGCCATCCTTGTTTAGCTGCCAGATAGCTTGGTCTGGAAGGTCCATCTGGATGTACACTTCTGTGGAAAGGATGTTGGCTAGCTGGCTGTGAGGAGCTTGTTGAATAAGCATGCTCAGGCTCCATTGCCCCTCGACCCAAAAATCTGCCATTGTTGTATTGTTGAATCTATTACTTTCCGAGGAGAATTGAGCAAGATGTCCATCACCTAACCAATTGTCCCACCAAAAGGAGCAATTGCCTGAATTGAGTTTCCATTTAATATGCTCCTCCACTTTTTGTTTGTTGTGCATCAAATGTTTCCAGGTCAATGAATCCCCTGTGTCCCATTTCCTGCTGATGGGGTTGGATCGTTGACAGTATTTTGCTTTTAAAAAATCCCCCCAAAGAGTATGTTTGGATCTGAAGACCCACCATTGTTTATATTGGAAGGCCATGCACACATCCTTGAGGTTCCTCATGCCAACTCCTCCTTCATCATATGGAAAACTAAGCTTCTTCCAGGAGGCCCAGTGGTATTTTTTCCTCTCATCCCTCCATCCCCAGAAAAAATTTTCCATGATGCTTTGAACCTGCTTTAGGACAGTTACAGGAGGTGTCACAGCTGATAAGAGATGGATGGGTAAAGACTGCAAGACATGCTTTACTAGAACTGCTCTACCACCATAACTTAACAATTTTGTTTGCCAACCTGTGATCCTGCACAATACTTTGTTAATAAGGTCAGAAAAATAAATTATTCTTGGTCTACCAACAAATAAAGGGCAACCAAGATAAGTAAGTGGACCCTCTTTCTGCTTGAAGGTAGTGAGTCTTTTGATCCTTTCCTTGGTGCTGTTGAATGCATTAGGATGGACCATGAAGTGGCTTTTATCAATGTTGACAAGCTGGCCTGAAGTTTCTTCATAAATTTTCAAGGTTTTCATAATCAGCCTCAAGGTTTTTTGTCTTTTGAAAGAGAAAAGGATAATATCATCTGCAAAGCTTAAATGATTCACTTGAGGGCCTCTAGGTTCCATAAAGAATCCATGGTACTCTGGGTTATTGAGAAGTCTGTTCAAGGATCTAGAAAGGACCTCCGCACCTAAAATAAATAGGGCCGAAGATAATGGATCACCTTGTTTGAGACCCCTTGTGGATTGGAAGAAGCCATGTCTTTTACCATTAATAATAATAGAGTACCAATTGTTATCCATGATCCTCCAAACCATGTCAATAAAGACCTCATCAAACCCCATTTTTCTCAATACCAAGCATATATAAGACCAAGAGAACCTATCATACGCCTTAGCCATGTCCAGTTTAATAACCACATTGCTCCCAATATTAGGTTTCTTAATCTGATGAATAATCTCCTGTGCCAGCATAATGTTCTCTAATATACTCCTCCTTTTGACAAAACCAGATTGGTTGAGGGATACTAACTCAGGTAGAATATAACCAAGTCTGGAACTCATCAGTTTAGAAATGATCTTGCTAGTAAAGTTTAGGGTGTAGTGCTTTGGGTTTATGGTTTAGAGTTTAGGATGTAGCATTTAGGGTTTAGGATTTAGGGTTTAGGATTTATGATTTAAGGTTTAGGATTTAGGGTTACGGTTTAGGATTTAGGATTTAGGGTTTAAGATATAGTGTTACGATTTAAGGTTTATAGTTTAGAGTTTAGGGTTTATAGTTTAGTGTTTTTAGTGTTTATAGTTTTGGGTATAGGGTCTAGGGTTTTGGGATTAGTGTTTAGAGTTAAGGGTGTAGGGTTTAGGGTTTAGGATGTAGGGTTAATTGTTTAAGGTTTAGGATTTATGGTTATGGGGTTTAGGGCTTAGGGTCTAGAGTTTAGGGTTTAGGGTCTTGGGTCTAGGGTTTAGTGTTTATGGGTTTAAGGTTTAGTATTTAGTGTTTAGGATTTATGGTTTGGGGTTAAGGGTTTAAGGTTTAGTTTTTTGGATTTATGGTATGGGGATTAGGGTTTAGAGTTTATGGTTTAGGGTCTTGGGTCTAGGGTTTAGTGTTTATGGGTTTAAGGTTTAGTGTTTAGTGCTTAGAATTTATGGTTTAGGGTTAAGGGTTTAAGATTTAGTATTTTGGGTTTATGGTATAGGGTTTAGGGGTTAGGTTTATGTTTTAGGGTTTAGAGTTTTGGGTTTTGGGTTTTGGGTTTAGGGTATAGGGATTACGGTTTAAGGTTTAAAGCTAGGGTTTGGGGTTTAAAGTTTGGGTTTAAGGTTTAGGGTCAAGGGTTTACAGTTTGGTGTTTAGGGTTTTGGTTTAGAATTTAGGGTTTAGGGTTTAGGGTTTAGGTTTTTTTTTTTTTTTAATTAACGACCCTTGGGGGGGTCAGGGGTTTAGCAACACCCCTAGGCCTTATCATAGATAACAGAAAAGTAATTACAAAGAGGGGGACATAAAACCTTACCTCCGATCCTAAGGTGGTGCATGAGTCTATTTTCCTACTAAGGAAAGTCTACTCATCCCCATAATTCTAAGAGGAAACCTAGAACTAAGCACCTATAGAGAGGACTCCTCTGTGTACATAAATTCTAAGAAACATAAATGAGGGAGACTCTCCCCTTACAAATAGATCTACAAACCTAATAAAAACTAGACAAAACCTAAAGAAGGGGAATGAAAAACTTCAAGGTGGTTTCTTAATTCTCTTCAACTTTTTCCTCCTGAAGTTGGTCATTCCCATCTTTTCAAGAAGGAAACTTCCTTTAGCTGCTGCAGGTAGCTGGTTGTGAGTATAAAAATGCTGAGTAATGTCTGATCTGTGACTTTCCTTGGATATAAAATCTGTTGTGGAATTGTCCTCTCTGTAAGTATGCTGGCATTTGAAAAATTCCAGCTGAGTGACGATCTGCTTAAGCTGAATGATGTACTGCTACAATTTCCAGGGGGGTTTGAAATTGTGATTAAGCCATTTAGTAAGTAGTTCAGAATCCACTTCCAAGATGACTTTCATGTAACCATGTTTAACACACCAATCTAGTCCATGAGTTGCTGCTTGAGTTTCAGCCTGGTTATTGGTACCAATACCAAGAGAAACTGTGAAGGCATAAATCATGTTTCCCTTGAAATCTCTCAAAATACCCCCTCCTCCTATCTTCCCCTGCATATGTAGTGCACTACCATCAGTGTTGAGTTTCAAAATGGGGCTGAGAGGACTTTGCCACCTGATCTCCATGATTCTGATGTCTTGGGAACATTTCTCAATAGGGTTTAGGTTTGGGGTCTGGGGTTTGGGGTTTAGGGTTTAAGGTTTATTGTTTAGGGTATAGGGTTTAGGATTTTTGGTTAAGGGTGTAAGGTTTAGGGTTTACGATTAAGGTTTTAGGTTTACGAGTTAAGTGTTTAAATGTTAGGGTTTCGGGGCTAGGGTTTAGGGTTTAGGGTTTAGGGTTTAAGGTTTAGGGTTTAGGGTTTAGGGTATAGGTTTAGCATTTCTTGTTTAGGGTTTAGGGTTAGGCTTTAGGGTTAAGGGTTTAGGGTTTATAGTTTTGGATTTAGGACTTAGGGTTTAGGGTTTAGGGCTTAAGGGTTAGGGGTTAGGGTTTGGGTTTGGGTTTAAGGTTTAGAGTTTATAGTTTATGGTATAGGGTTTAGGGTTTACAGTTAAGGGTTTAGGGTTATGGTTTAGGGTTTAGAGTTTAGGATATAGGGTTTAGGATTTAGGGTTTAGGGTTTAGGGTTTAGGGTTTAGAGTTTAGGGTTTAGGGTTTAGAGTCAAACCTTTAGGATTTATATTTTAGGATTTAGGGTTTAGGATTTAGGGTTTAGGATTTAGGGTTTAGGGTTTTGGGTTTTGGGTATAGGTATTAGGGTTTCATGTTTAGGGTTTAGGGTTTAGGGTTTAGATTTTAGGGTTTCGGGTTTAGGGTTTATGTGCTAGGGTTTATGGTCTAGGGCGTTGGGTTTATGGTTTAGAGTTTCGGGTGTATCGTTTAGCATTTTTGGATTTAGGGTTTAGGATATACAATTTAAGGTTTAGGGTTATTGTTTAAGGCTTAGGGTTTTGTGTTTTGGGTTTTGGTATTAGAGTTTAGGATTTAGGTTTTAGGATTTACGATTTAGGGTTTAGTGTTTCGGGTTTAGGATTTAGTGTTTAGGATTTAGCGTTACGGTTTAGGATTTGGGTTTTAGATTTAGGGTTACGATTTAAGGTTTATGGTTTAGTGTTTAGGGTTTAGGGTTTAGGGTTTAGGGTTTAGAGTTTAAAATATAGGGTTTAGGATTTAATATTTAGGGTTAGGGTTTATGGTGCAGGGTTTAAGGTTTAGGGTTTAGGAGTAATGGTTTAGGGCTATGGTTTAGTATTTAGGGATTAGTTATTAGGGTTTAGGGTTTATGATTTAAGGTTTAGGGTTTAGGGTTTACGGTTTAGGATTTAGGATTTAGGGTTTAAGGTTATGTTTTAGGGTTTAGGATTTTGGGTTTATGGTTTAGTGTTTATGGTTTAGGATTTATGATTTAGGGTTTAGGGTTTAGGGTTGAGGGTTTAGGGTTTATAGTTTACAATTTAGGGTTTATAGTTTAGGGATTTGAGTTTAGGATTTAGGGTATAGGGTTTTTAGTTTAGTATTTAGGGTTTTGTGTTTGCGGTATAGGTTTAGGGTTTAAAATTTAGGATTTAGGGTTTAGGGTTTAGGGTTTATGGTTTAGGATTTGGAGTTTAGGGCTTAGGACTTAGGGTTTAGGGTTTAGTGTTTAGGCTTTAGAGTTTAGGTTTTAGGGTTTAGGGTTTATGGTTTATGGTTTAGGATTAGATTTTGGGGTTTAGGGTTTCGGGTTTGGGGTTTGCGTTTAAGGATTTGAGTTTAGGAATTATGGTTTAGGGTTTAGGCTTAGGGTTTAGGGATTCGAGTATTTGAATTAGGGTTTAGGGTTTAGCACTTAGGATTTAGGGTTTAGGGTTAGGGTTTAGGGTTTAGGGTTAGGGTTTTGGGTTAGGGTTTAGGGTTAGGGTTTAGGGTTTATGGTTAAGTGTTAAGGGTTTAGGATATAGGGTTGAAGGTTAGGATTTCGGTTTTAGGGTTTAGGATTTTGAGTTTAGCGTTTAGGGTTTAGGATTAATGGTTTAAGGTTTAGGGATTAGATTTTAGGGTTTAAGGTTTAGGGTTTTGTGTTTTGGGTTAGGATTTAGGGATTAGAGTTTAGGAATCAGGGTTTAGGGTTTAGCATTTAGGATTTAGGGTTTAGGTTTTAGAGTTGAGGATTTAGGGTTTAGGGTGTAAGGTTTAAGGTTTAGGGTTTAGGGTTTACAATTTAGTGTTTAAGGTTTAGGGTTAGAGTTGAGAGGTTACTGTTTATGATTAAGGTTTAATGTGTAGGGCTGAGGGATTGGCTTAGAGCTTAGTGTTTACGAAATTAGGGTTTAGGCTTTAGGCTTTAGGATTAATGATTTAGGGTTAGGGTTTAGGTTCAGGATTTGGGTTTAGGGTTTAGGATTTAGGGTTTAGGATTTAGGGTTTAGGGATAGGTTTTGGGTTTAGGGTTTTGGGTTTATGGTTTAGTGTTTGGGGTATAGGGTTTAGGTTTTAGGGTTTAGGCTTTAGGATTAATGGTTTAGGGTTAGGATTTAGTGCTTAGGGTTTACATTTAGGGTTTAGGGTTTTAGGGTTTAGGGATAGGCTTAGGGTTTACTATTTAGGAAATTTGGGGTTTAGGGTTTAGGTTTAGGGATTAGGGTTTAGGGTTTAGGGTTTAGGGTTTTAGGGTTTAGTGTTTATAGTTTATGGTTTATGGTTAGTGTTTAGGGTTTTGAGTTTAGGATTTATGGTTTAGGGTTTAGAGTTTAGAGTTTAGAGTTTAGGGTATAGGGTTAGGGTTAGGGTTTAGGGTTTACGGTTTATGGTTTTGGGTTTTGGGTTATGGTTTAGGTTTTAGGGTTTAGGATTTAAGGTTTATGGTTAGGGTTTAGGGTTCAGGGTTTAGAGTTTTGAGTTTAGGATTTACAGTTTAGGGTTTACGTTTTAGGTTTAGGGTTTAAGTTTAATTGTTTAGGGCTTAGGTTTAGGCTATAGGGTTAAGGGTTTAGGGTTTAGGGTCTATAATTTTGGGTTTCAGATTTAGAGTTAAGGGTGTAGGGTTTAGGGTTTAGGATATAGGGTTTATGGTTTAAGTTTTAGTGTTTATGGTTATGGGGTTAAGGGCTTTTTTTTTTCCAGTTTAACTACCCTTGGAGGGGTAGGGGCTGAGCAACACCCCCAGGCCTTATCATAAATAAAAGCAAAAGTACAAGGAGGGGGACATAAACCTAACCTCCAAACCTATGGTGGTTCTGTACTCGATCTTCCTCAAGGGATAGTCAACTCATATCATACAAATAAAGTAACCAGGCTACTAAATACCTAAAGGAGAGGAGTCCTCTCAATACATAGAATCTAGGAAGCATAAACAAGGGAGACTCTCCCTTTACAAATTCAACAAAAAACCTATTCAAAAGAGCTATAATTTTAAGCTATAGCTAGGTTGAAAAGGTTGAAGTATATTCAAGGTGGTTCCTTAATCCTGTTAATTTTCCTTCGCCTGAAATTTGCCATTTCTAGCAAGTCTAGTTGGTAGTAAACTCTTGATTCTTTTGGTAATTGATGATTATTGAAATAAAGTTAGGGGCTAGTGATCTTGTGGCTGTGTTTTGAAAGGGAATCCGCTACACAGTTTGCTTCTCTGAAAGTGTGTTTGCATTTAAACTCGTGTGTTTGATTGATGACTGCCTGCAATTTCTCTAGTTGTGTGTTGATGCTCCAATGAGGGTTGACTTTATGCATTATCCAGTCCATCAGAAGCTGTGAATCTACCTCCAAAAGGACATTCTTGTGGCCTAATTCTAAGGACCAGGTCATCCCGAAAATTGCTGTTTCTAATTCAGCCTGGTTGTTAGTGCCTTCCCCCAATGGTGTGGCAAATGCGAGTAACATTTCTCCATTGTGATCGCGTATGATACCTCCTGCTGCAGTTCTGCCAGGATTACTTAGTGCACTGCCATTTGTGTTGATTTTTACCCATTGAGTCTGAGGTTTTGTCCACTTAACAAGGGTCACTTTGATATCATGCACACATTTTCCCCCTAGTTGGATCAGGTCCCTCCAATTCGAAGGACATTTGATGTGAGGAAAGGTTGTGGTCATGAGCTTGTAATTGTCCTTGTATACGGCATATTTGACCCTTCTAGCATTGGATTGTTTTCCTCCGTATTTACTAGCACATCTATTCTTCCATATGTTCCAACAAATGAATATTGGCGTAGCTTGTAGTAACAGCCTATGTTTCTCATTATTGTGTTTAGCTGACCACCATTGCATGATTAGTTGTTGTAAAGAGTTGTGGTCTGTGGTGATTCCGACATTTTAAATCTGTTACTGTCAGCAGAGAATTGCGCTAGAGGTCCAATGCCAAGCCAATTATCCCACCAAAAGGAACAGCTGCCCGAATTGAGTTTCCAATGAATGTGTTCTTCTACTTTATTTTTGTTATGCATCAGATGTTTCCAGGTCAGAGAATCATCCGTATCCCATTTTTTACTAATCGGATTTGATCTTTGACAATATTTAGCCCTTACAAATTCTCCCCAAAGTGTTTGTTTTGATCTAAAAATACACCTCTGTTTATATTTGAAAGACTTGCAAACATCTTTCAGATTCCTCATAACAACTCCTCCCTCGTCATAAGGAAACATAAGATTCTTCCATGATGCCCAATGATATTTTTTCCTCTCATTCCTCCATCCCCAGAAATAATCTGCCATTATACTTTGAACTTGCTTGAGGACAGTAGTAGGTGGAGTTACTGCTGAAAGAAGGTGAATAGGTAAGGATTGAATAACATGCTTGACCAAGATTGCTCTACCACCATAGCTCAATAGCTTAGTTTGCCAACCTGTAATTCTGCATGAAACTTTGTTAATAAGATCAGAAAAATAAACAATCCTAGGTCTACCAACAAATAGGGGGCAACCAAGGTAAGTGATAGGACCCTCTTTTTGTTTGAAGCCTGTGATTCTTTTAATCCTTTCTCTTGTGCTGTTGAATGCATTTGAATAGACCATAAAGTGGCTTTTATCCGTATTAATGAGCTGTCCGGAGGTCTCCTCATAGGAATTCAGAGTTTGCATAATGAGCTTAAAAGTGTTCTATCTCCCAGAAATGAAGAGGATGATATCATCGGCAAAACTTAAGTGGTTTACTTGAGCCCCTCTGGTCTCCATGAAAAAACCATAATAGTTAGGGTTGTTGTGCAGCCTGTTAAGGGATCTCGAAAGGACCTCTGCACCTAAAATAAATAGGGCAAGAGAAATAGGATCCCCTTGTTTAAGACCTCTCGTGGAATGCATGTCTTTTGCCATTGACAATAATAGAATACCAATTGTTGGCCATGATCCTCTAAATCTTGTCAATAAATACCTCGTCAAACCCCATTCTTCTTAATACCAAACATATATAGGACCAAGAAAATCTATCGTACGGTTTAGCCATGTCCAATTTAATGATAACATTGCTCCCGATATTAGGCTTCTTAATCTGGTGAATAATCTCTTGGGCAAGCATAATGTTTTCTGATATACTCCTCCCTTTGACAAATCCAGACTGGTTCAGTGAAACCAAGTTAGGTAAGATAAGGCCAAGTCTAGAGCTCACCAATTTAGATATAATCTTGCTAGTGAAGTTACTTAAACTGATGGGCCTGAACTCAGTGAGTTTGTTAGGATTGCTCACTTTAGGGAGTAGAACAATGCAAGAGTGAGAGAAATATTTCGGAATCATTTGACCACAAAAGAATGCTTGAATAACACCAAATAAATCCTTCTTGATAATATGCCAACATTTCTGTAAGAAGTAACCATTCATCCCATCAGGACCAGCTGCAGAATTAGGATTCATAGAGAAAACCACCTCTTTCAACTCTTCCAAAGTAGGCATAGTAATCAGATTATTATTTTGTTCCTAATTGACCATCCTGGGGATGCAATTTAGAACATTCTCATTGATAACCTTGTCCTCCCCTATGAAAATCGTTTGGAAGTGTCCACAGGCAGCTTCAGCAATGTTGTCATCTCCTTGTATCCACTCCCCTCCTTCACTGATAAGTTTGTGTATAAACAATCTTCTTCTCTTTCCTCTTATCAGTGAATGAAAATACTTTGTGTTAGCATCTCCTTCTTTGAACCATTGTAATTGAGTTTTTTGTTTCAAAATGGAGTCTTCCATTTTCAAAAATCTGATGTATTTTGCATTAAGCTCATGAAGTGTTGTCCTGTTTTTTTCAGTATGGTCTTGAATAAGATTTTCTTCAGCCTTCCTGACCTTCTCTTCATACTCCTTAACTTTAACAAAGACGTCACCAAATTCCCTTTTGGACCAGGAGCGGACAATCTTTTCAGTTTCTGATGAAATTGCCACATGATGTTACCTTCTACAATTATGTCCCAGCAGGCTTTAACAACATCAAATAAATTGGGTTGATCAGTCCAACAATTGAGAAATTTAAAATACCTGATTTGGTGTTCTTCTCTAACACTCATTTCCATCAGCAAGGGACAGTGGTCTGATCCTACAGATGGTAAATGAGTGATAGTAGTTTAACGCATTGTTTCCAGCCATTTGTCATTAACCATTGCCCTGTCCAGTCGTTTCCAGATTCTGTGATGTGTTCCCCTTTTATTGGACCAAGTAAACCTTTGTCCATTGAAGCCTAGATCAATGAGCCCACACGTTTCAATCACTGCAATGAAGTCTAGACTTTTCCTCATGTTATAAGGTATCCCTCCAAGCTTTTCCTCCATCGAAGTAATGACATTATAGTCACCTACTAAGCACCACGGTTTGCTGCTTTCAGCAGCATGGAACAACATTCTATCCCATAAAGGTCTTCTGAGTTGATCCTTACACTTGGCATACACAAAGGTTGTGGTGAAGTGAGTCTGAATTTCATTATGACTAATATCAGAAGTGATTTGTTGTTCATCCTCCTCAATTACTACAGAATCAATGTCCTTATTCCAAAAAAACCAAATTTGGCCATTTCGATTACTTACAGCATGCTCCATGGCTAATTGGTTTTTAAAACTTTGGATTTGTTTAGTATCAGAGAAAGGTTCTAAAATAGCAATGATAGAAAGTTGGTGCATCCTCTTGAGCATTTTGATTCTTTCTAGAACACCTTGGGTATTGATCCCCCTAACCTTCCAAATGATTGTACTAATTATTGAGATGATCTCGAAGAAAAGAGTCTAGTATTGGTCTGCCAGCAGTGACAGTGTTGATGTCTTGATTTTTGAAGTGGAACCTGTCATGGTGTAGTCCTCTGGGAGATAGTCCCTGCATCTCTGCCACTTTTTGAATCTCTTCTTCCAAGCCTTTATTAGGATAAGGACTACAAGCTCTAATTAATAGCTCACTAGTCTCATCCTCCTCATCAGGGTCCTTGAGAGAGTGATTGTCCCCATCCAGATCATCTTCAGAATTGTCCACAGCATATTCATCAATTTCAGGACCTTTATTAGTTTGACATTTTTCATTTCTTTTATTCGGTGGCACATTTATAGGAATGTTCATATATTGGGCCTGCAGTTGAGTGATATCCATGCCAAGTTGTTCATCTACCATTATGAATTTCTTGCAAGTTTCTCCACTAGTTTGTTGTTCCCCCTGCTTATTGTTATCATGCTACTGATTCTGTCTCTTTTTTGCAGCTTCTCTTTTGTTTTGCTAGGTTTGTTCTTGCTTTTGGGTGTCTTTTCTTGGTTGCTAGTAATTGCTTTTGCTCCCATATCCTTTGCCATAGCCCCTTTGTTTTGGTTACCAGCAATTTTCTCCTCCACTTGGTTTTTGTTTTTGCTATTTTTGCTGGTATTTTGTCTTTCTTCCTCTGATTGATCTTGATGTTGTACCTGTTGTTAATTAGGACTTTGTTGTTATCTAGTGGTAGCAAGGGTTCTAAAGTCTGAATTGTGGTCAGTATGAGTCCCCTCATGCATAGCATGAGACAAATTCCCCCCTTTGGACACCCCTTCCTGCATGTTAGTTTGTTTCTCCTGACATCCCCCTTCCATCCCTCCTTCAACTTCACCAGCATCATCAAGATATTTAGTATGGGGATTTGTGGGGTTTGGGACCATTGAGTCAATACATGTGCTCTTGTTTTTCCCGTTGTTTCATGTTTGCTTGTCCTGTGATTTTTGGTGTTGGTCTTCATTGGACCTGTTCTGTGCTGTTTGTGATGTTTTCCCTTCATTACTGTTGTGCTCTCGACTATCCTCCATTTGTTTTTCCTACATGTTAAGGTTAGTAAAAGAATTATGATTTGCAGTTTTAACTGTACCTGTTTGCTGAGCTGTGCTTTGTGGTTCCTCCTTTGACACTTTGTTTTGTGGTGAGGTTGGTCTCCACACTGTCTTCTGTGTTTTTTCTTCCTATGATTTATTGTTTCTTCTTCTTGTCACTTGCCATTCCTCCTCCTTTTGTTGTTCACGTTGTTGTTCACTGCTCCCAGCCTTGGTTCTTTGTTGTTGTTGGTCCTCTTGTTCCCTTGTCTTGGCTTGCTTGCGCTCCCCTCCCTGTTGTCCTTGTTCACCTTTATTCATATTTTTCATTTATGTTCCTAGCTCTTTCTTTCGTTTGAAGTATTCATCCCTTATCTTGAAGTTACAATCACCTATCATGTGGCCTTGGTGTTTGCAGTATGTACAATAAGGGGGAATATTTTCATACTCAATTGGTTGCCATCTCCCTATAGTGAGATCTTTATCATCCAAACCAATCTGCACATGTCTAGGTCGATCCTTTGTGAGGTCCACTTGGACCTTTACCTTGGCCATACTAGCTCTAGTTCTCTTAATAGAGGTTGTATCTAAGTATAAAACTTTGCCCATAGACTAGTAGAGGTGTGATGAATTCTTTCTTGAAGCAGTGCCACGGTAGGCCTGGCAGTAGTACCCATATTGGAACAATAGGTGTTTCTTCTTCAGGTCTAAAGTTGGGAGTCCAAGCTTGTATTCTCATAAGTTTACCCTCGATAGTCATTCTTTGTTGTGTCCATACAGTGTTATAGTCCAATTCATTGTCCAAATCAATAAACATATGTCTAGCATTATAGTGTGCAATATTGACCCCCCCATTCAGCTGAGTTTGTAAGATGAAGCTTTTTCTTATGAGTTCTATTTTCGGCATGGTAGTACTGAATTTGCCTATAATGGTGTATTTATAGTCCACAGTCAATTTATTCATGAAGTCATCCATGTCATAAATAACAGCAGGCTGGCCCTGTTTAGTAGTGTGTCTGGGAGGGACCGATTCTATAGTGGCAGCATGTGTAGCATGAATTTGTCTAAGTCTAGCAGCCAAAGTTTGTACCACTGTATAGGGAGCAGGTTCAGAATGCTGGTCCTGTTTGGTTTTTTGGTTGTCATTTGGATTGTTTGGTCCTTTGGATTGATTTGGCTGATTGGTTTGTTGATCTTTCTGATTGGGGATATTGTGTCTATCAAAGTTGCTGGAGATTTTAGGGAAGTCCTTGTGATAGTTATTAGGTTCAGAATTCTCTCCATGAGCAGGTAGTTGAGATTGGCTGTTAGTTCTCCCCCTATTCTGATTTTGATCCCCATATTGTTTGGATTCAATGTCCCCCCTGAGCAGTTCCTGATCATTCAACTTAATGGTCTTTTTCCCCTTTTCATTATCATTCGAATGAGTCTCACTACTACTCAGATTAACATCATCTCTACCGGAGTTAGCATGAGAATACTTACCTGCTTGAGTATCATCCTCACTCAATTTTTTGCTTTATGCATTGGTAGCTCCTGCCTGATGTTCCTGCATTTGATCATAGTGAATTTCATTGGCATAATTAATGGTTTTACCTGGTGTTTGTTGTCCATCATTACTTGTTAATGTATCCGCTGGTTTCACTCCAAATGAGAAGTGGGATGAGCTCTCCACTTCAATCACCTCCAAGGTTGTATCCCCTGCCTTATCGTGTTGATCATCTCTATGCTTTGATTTAATCTTCATTTTTTGTTTTACCGTTGAGAGATGGTCCTGTCTTTGACCATTTGGGCCAGCATGATCCTGTGACTATGTCCCCTGGTGTTCTGCTTCATTTCTGCAGTTAAGTTCTTCAACCTCAATTTGTTACTTGGCTGTAGAAGCAATCAGACTTGCATGAATTTCCTCTTGGTTGTGTTGTTGACCTAAATTGGTGGAGATATTGGTAAGGTGGACCTCCTTATCCATAGAATAATTGCCCCTAGTAGCGTCGCCGTCACTTTTCGATTTTCTGGCTGCTTGCTCATCGAAATTCTTGTCGCTGACGATTGGACCCTCTATTTTACTTGAGATTGCATTGAGAGGTACCCCTTCACCAGGTGAGCAAACCCAAGTTGTCAAATCGCCATGAAATTGGTGGGAAGATGGACGAATTTGAAGACTAAGGTCTGACGATTTTTCGGTAAAATTCCTGGAAATCGCCTCATCAGTTCTCTCAAATGGCACGATGGATTCATCTCATTTGTAGCTCTTGATTAGTAGAATCATTCATTTTAAACAGTTTTCTCTGAATCAACCAATCGCGATCTAGGGAAATAATTTGGTGAATCCCGTCCAACTCCCTTTATAAAATAGCGATATGTATCGCCTCAATATTTCGCAAATTCGTAGAGCCATAGGATGAATTAGAGAATGATTCTTGGTGGGTTTTATTCATTTTCTTAGGGCTCCTCTAATGGCTTTCATCCGGCGGCTTGCAAGTGCTCATCGGTGGCTCACGCGCCATTCTAGCAAGTCAGCTAGCCGTTGGAGCTGTAATAGCTGTGTAGATTTTTGAGAGAGTCTCGCAAAGAGAGAGAAATTAGAGAGAGAGAAAAATTGAGAAATGGGGAAGCGATGTGGTTTAGGGCTTAGGGTTTAGAGTTTAGGGTTTAGGGTCTTGGTTTAGGGTTTATGGGTTTAGGATTTAGTGTTTAGGGTTTAGGATTTAGGATTTAGGATTTAGGGTTAAGGGTTTAAGGTTTAGTATTTGGGAATTATGGTATAGAGATTTGGGTTTAGGGTTTAGGGTTTAGGGTTAGGTTTTAAGGATTAGGATTTAGGGTTTAACATTTAGGGTATAGGGTTTAGGGTTTAGGGTTATTGGTTTAGTGTTTAGGGTTAGTTTTTAGGGTTAGGATTTATGGTTTAGAATTTAGGGTATAGGGTTTATAGTTTATGGTTTAGGGTTTAGAATTTAGTGTTTTGGGTTTAGGGTTTAGGATTTACATTTTAGGGTTTCGGGTCTAGGGTTTCGGGTTTAGGATTTAGAGTTAAGGGTGTACGATTTAGGGTTTAGGATGTAGGGTTAATGGTTTAAGGTTGAAGGTTTATGGTTATGGGGTTTAGGGCTTAGGGTTTAGAGTTTAGGGTTTAGTGTCTAGGGTCTAGGGTTTAGTGTTTATGGGTTTAGGATTAATGGTTTAGTGTTAAGGGTTTAATGTTTAGTATTTTAGGTTTATGGTATAGGGATTATGGTTTAGGGTTTAGGGTATAGGATGAATGGTTTAGGGTAATGGTTTAAGGTTTAGGGATTAGGTTTAGGGTTTAGGGTTTAGGTTTTAAGGTTTAGGGCTAGGGCTTAGGGTTTAAAGTTTGAATTTATGGTTTAGTGTCTAGGGTTTATAGTTTGGTGTTTAGGGATTTGGTTTAGGATTTAGGGTTTAGGTTTTGGGTCTGGGGTTTCGGATTTAGGGTGTAGGGTTTAGGATTTAGGTTGACTCGAAGATCGTCGAATTTGAGTGCGCACTTCTGGCGATTTATTTGTGTTGCTCTCCAAATTCGCCTTGCGAGATCTCTCGATTGGGACGATAGAATCAGTTGGGTTTTTGGTCGAATATACATCGTGATTAGGTGATTTCATAACAACAATCAATTTTCCATGAATCGAAACATGAACCTCTAGCGAATTGATTTTACGAATTCCGTCCAGCTCTCTCTATGAAATCGCAGTGTTGATCGCTTCAGTATTTTGCAAATTTGAGGAGTTGTAGGATGAATTATGGGGCGTGGCTAGATGGGTTTTGTTGCTCTTGCCATGGCGGTCCAGTTGGTCTTCGTTCGATGGCCGAGAGAGTTCTACCGGCGGCTCTCGCGCCATTCAGGCAGTGCGTGCATCAGGTGTGAATATAGCTGTTATGGGCCAAATTTTGAGCGCTATTTTTAGATAGAGAAATTAGAGAGAGAAAAAATTCATCAAATGAGGATGCGATGGGGTTTAGGGTTTAAGTTTAGGATTTAGGGTTTAAGTTTTGGGTTTTGGGTTTATGGTTTAGGGTTAAGGGTTTAGGATTTAGGGTTTAGGGGGTTTAGGTTTTAGGGTTTAGGATTTTGAGTTTAGGGTTTAGGGTTGAGGGTATAGGTTTACGGTTTAGGATTGATGGTTTAGAGTTTAGGGATTAGATTATGGGGCTTAGAGTTTTGGTTTTATGGTTAGGGTTTAGGGATTAGAGTTTAGGAATTATGGTTTAGGGTTTAGCATTTAGGGTTTAGGGTTTTGGGATTAGAGTTTTGGAATTAGGATTTGGGGCTTAGTATTTAGGATTTAGGGTTTAGGTTTAGGTTTAGGCTTTAGGGTTTTGGGTTTAGGGTTTAGGATTTAGGGGTTACGGTCTAGGGTTTAGGGTTGGGGTTTTTGGTTTATGGTTTGGGTTTAAGGGTTTAGGATTTAGGGTTTAAGGTTAGGGTTTAGGTTTTAGGGTTTAGGATTTTAAGTTTAGGGTTTAAGATTAATGGTTTGGGGCTACAATTTAATATTTAGGAATAAGACTTTAGGGTTTAGGGTCTAGGGTTTTGGGTTTATGGGTTTAGGGTTTAGGATTTAGGATTTAAGGTTTAGGGCTAAGGGTTTAAGGTTTAGTATTTTGGGTTTATGGTTTAGGCTTTAAGGTTTAGGGTTTAGGGTTTAGGGTTAGGGTTTAGGGTTTAGGATTTAGGGTTTAGGGTTTAGGCTTTATGGTTTAGAGTTTAGGGTTTAGGATTTACGGTTTAAGGTTTAGGATTTATGGTTTAGAATTTAGGGTTAATGGTTTATGGTGTAGGGTTTAGGGTTTAGAGTTTAGCGTTTTGGGTTTAGGGTTTAGGGTTTACATGTTAGGGTTTATGGTCTAGGGTTGTGGGTTTAGGGTTTAGAGTTAAGGGTGTAGGGTTTAGGATTTAGGATGTTAGGTTAATGGTTTAAGCTTTAGGGTTTATTGTTATGGGGTTTAGGGCTTACAATTTATAGTTTAGGGTTTAGTGTCTAGGGTTTAGGGTTTAATGTTTAGGGTTTAGGATTTGTGGTTTAGTCTTAAAGGTTTAAGATTTAGTATTTTGGGTTTATGGTATAGGGATAATGGTTTAGGGTTTAGGATGAATGGTTAAGGTAAGGGTTTAAGGTTTAGGGGTAAGATTTAGGGTTTAGGGTTTAGTGTTTAGGGTTTAAGGTTTAGGGCTAGGGCTTAGGGTTTTGGGTTTAAAGTTTATTTTTAAGGTTTAGTGTCTAGGGTTTACAGTTTGGTGTTTAGGGTTTTGGTTTAGGATTTAGGGTTTAGGGTTTAAGTTTGGTGTCTTGGGTTTAGTGTTTAGGATTTAGGGTTTACGGTTTAGGGTTTGTTATTTAGGGATTAGGGTTTTTAGTTAAGGGTTTAAGGTTTAGGGTTTATGATTAGGGTTTAGGGTTTACAGTTAAGGTTTTAGGTTTACTAGTTAAGGGATTAGAGGTTAGGGTTTAAGAGTAAGGGGTTAGGGTTTAAAGTTTAGGGTTTAGAGTTTAGGTTTAGGGTTTATGGTTAGGGTTTAGGGTTTAGTGTTTGTAGTTTCGGATTTTAGGTTTAGGGTTTAGGGTTTAGGGTTTAGGGTTTAGTGTTTAGTGTTTTTGATTTAGGGTTTAGGGTTTGGGTTTTAGGTTTTGGGTTTTGGCTTTATGGTTTAGGTTTAAGGGTTTATGGTTAGGGTTTAGGTTTTAGGGTTATTGTTTAAGGTTTAGGGTCTAGTGTTTTGGGTTTTGGTATTAGAGATTAGGGTTTAGGGTTTAGGATTTAGGATTTAGGGTTAATGCTTTAGCATTTAGGGTTTAAGGTTTAGTGTCTAGGGTTTACAGTTTAGTGTTTAGGGTTTTGGTTTAAGATTTAGGTTTTAGGGTTTAAGTTTGGTGTCTAGGGTTTAGTGTTTAGGATTTAGGTTTTAGGGTTTTAGTGTTTATTATTTACGGTTTAGGGTTTTTAATTAAGGGTTTAAGGTTTAGGGTTTACGGTTAACGGTTAATGTTTTAGTTTTACTAGTTAAGCGTTTAGAGGTTAGGGTTTAGGGTAGAGGGGTTAGGGTTTAAGGTTTAGGGTTTAGGGTTTAGGTTTAGGTTTTATGGTTAGGATTTAGGCTTAAGGGTTCAGGGTTTAGAGTTTATAGTTTCAGATTTTAGGTTTAGGGTTTAGGGTTTAGGTTTTAAGGTTTAGGGTTTGGGTTTTGGGTTTATGGTTTAGGGTTAAAGGTTTAGTATTAAGGGTTTAGGGTTAGGGTTTAGCATTTTGTGTTTAGGGTTTAGGGTTGAGGGTTTAGGTTTAATGATTTAGAGTTTAGGGATTAGATTTTGGGGTTTAGGGTTTCAGGTTTATGGTTAGGGTTTGGGGATTAGAGTTTAGGAATTATGTTTTAGGGTTTAGCATTTAGGATTTAGGGTTTAGGGATTATAGTTTTGGAATTAGGGTTGAGGGTTTGGCATTTAGGACTTAGGGTTTAGTGTTAGGGTTTAGGGTTTAGGATATAGGGGTTAGGGTCTAGGGTTTGGGTTTTTGGTTTATGGTTTAGGTTTATGGGTTTAGGATTTAGGGTTTAGGGTTAGTGTTTAGGTTTTAGGGTTTAGGATTTTAAGTTTAGGGTTTAGGGTTTAGTATTAATGGTTTAGGGCGACAATTTAATATTTACATATTAGATTTTAGGATTTAGGGTCTAGGGTTTAGGGTTTAGGGTTAATGGGTTTAGGGTTTAGGAATTAGGATTTAGGGTTTAGGGCTAAGGGTTTAAGGTTTAGTATTTTGGGTTTATAGGGATTAGGGTTTAGTGTTAGGGTTCACTGTGTAGGATTTAGGATTTAGGGTTTAAAGTTTAGGGTTTAGGATTTAGGATTTATGGTTTAGAGTTTAGGGTTTAGGGTGTACAGTTTAGTGTTTTGGGTTTAGGGTTTAGGGTTTATAGGTTAGGGTTTAGGGTCTAGTGTTTTGGGTTTAGGGATTTGAGTTAATGGTGTTGGGTTTAGGGTTTAGGATTTTGGGTTAATGAATTAAGCTTGAGGGTTTATGGTTATGGGCTTTAGGGTTTATAGTTTAATATCTAGGGTCTAGGGTTTAGTGTTTATGGGTTTAGGGTTTAGGATTTATGCTTTATTGTTAAGGGTTTAGTGTTTAGGATTTAGGGTTTAGGGTGTAGGGTTTATTATTTACGGTTTAGGGTGTTTAATTAAGGGTTTAAGGTTGAGGGTTTATGATTAAGGTTTAGGGTTTACGGTTAAGCTTTTAGTTTTACGAGTTAAGGGTTTATGGGTGAGGGGTTAGGGTTTAAGGTTTAGGGTTTAGGATTTACCGTTTAGGGTTAAGGGTTTAAGGTTTAGTATTTTGGGTTTATAGGGATTAGGGTTTAGGGTTTAGGATTTAGGGTGTAGGGTTTAGGCTTTAAGTTTTAAAATTTAGGGTTTAGGATTTAGGGTTTAAGAGTTAGGATTTATGGTTTAGAGTTTAGGGTTTAAGGTTTAGAGTTTAGTGTTTTGGGTTTAGGGTTTAGGGGTTACAGGTTAGGGTTTAGGGTCTAGGGTTTTGCGTTTAGGGTTTTGAGTTAACGGTGTAGTGTTTAGAGTTTAGGATGTTGGGTTTATGGTTTAAGCTTTAGGGTTTATGGTTATGGGATTTAGGGCTTATGGTTTAGTGTCTAGGGTCTAGGGTTTAGTGTTTATGGGTTTAGGGTTTAGTCTTTAGGGTTTAGGATTTATGCTTTAGTGTTAAGGGTTTAAGGTTTAGTATTTTGGGTTTATGGTATAGGGATTAGGGTTTAGGGGTTAGGATGAATGGTTTAGGGTGAGGGTTTAAGGTTTAGGGTTTAGGGTTTAGGTTTTACGGTTTATGATTTAGGGCTAGGGTTTAGGGTTTAAAGTTTGGATGTAAGGTTTAGTGTCTAGGGTTTATAGTTTGGTGGTTAGGGTTTTGATTTAGGATTTAGGGTTTAGGGTTTAGGGTTTAGGTTTGGGGTCTGGGATTTGGGGATTAAAGGTTTAGGGTTTAGGGTTTAGGGTTTAGTGTTTAGGGTTTATGGTTTTTGGTTAAGGGTTTACGGTTAAAGCTTTAGGTTTACGAGTTAAGGGTTTAGAGGTAAGGGCTTAGGGGTTAGGGGTTAGGGTTTAGGGTTTAGGGTTTAGGGTTTAGGTTTTGTGGTTTAGGTTTAGGGTTTACGGAGTGGCTTTAGGGATAAGGGTTTAGGATTTAGGGTCTATAGTTTTGGATTTCAGGCTTTGGGTTTAGGGATTAGGATTTATGGTTTAGGGTTTAGGGTTTAGGGTTTGGGTTTTGGATTTATGGTCTAGGGTTAAGGGTTTAGGATTTAGGGTTTTGGGTTAGTTTTTAGGTTTTAGGGTTTAGAATTTTGAGTTTAGGGTTTGGGTTAAGGGTTTAGTGTTTAGGGTTTAGGATTTATGCTTTAGTATTAAGGGCTTAAGGTTTAGTATTTTAGGTTTATGGTATAGGGATTAGGGTTTAGGGTTTAGGATGAATGGTTTAGGGTGAGGGTTTAACGTTTAGGGTTTATAGTTTAGGGTTTAGGTTTTAGGGTTTAAGGTTTCGAGCTAGGGTTTAGGGTTTAAAGTTTGGATCTAAGGTTTAGTGTCTAGGGTTTACAGTTTGATGTTTAGGGTTTTGATTTAGGATTTAGGGTTTAGGGTTTTGGTTTGGGGTTTGGGGTTTGGGGTTTGGGATTTAGGGTTTAGGGTTTAGTATTTAGGGTTTAGGGTTTATTGTTTAGTGTTTAGGGTTTAGGGTTTTTGGGTAAGGTTTTACGGTTAAAGTTTTAGGTTTACTTGTTAAGGGTTTAGAGGTTAGGGTTTAGGCGTTAGGGTTTAGGGTTTAGGGTTTAGGGTTTAGGGCTTAGGTTTTAGGTTTAGGGTTTATGGTTAGTCTTTTGGGATAAGGGTTTATAGTTTCGGATTTCAGGTTTTGGGTTTAGGGATTAGGATTTAGGGTTTAGGGTTTGGGTTTTGGATTTATGGTCTAGGGTTAAGGGTTTAGGATTTAGGGTTGAGGGTTAGGGTTTAGGTTTTAGCATTTAGAATTTTGAGTTTACGGTTTGGGGTGAGGATTTAGGTTTAGGGTTTAGGATTAATGGTTTAGGGCTAGTTGTTTAGGGTTTAGGGATAAGGTTTTGGGGTTTAGGGTTTAGTGTTTCGGATTTATGGTTAGGGTTTAAGGTTTAGGGGTTAGGTTTAGGCTTTAGGGATTATGGTTTAGGGTTTAAGGTTTAGGGCTAGGGTTTGAAGTTTGGATTTAAGGTTTAGTGTCTAGGGTTTACTGTTTGGTGTTTAGGGTTTTGGTTTAGTATTTAGGGTTTAGGTTTAGGGTTTAGGGTTTAAGTTTGGGGTCTAGGGTTTGGGATTTAGGGTTTAGGGTTTAGGATTTAGGGTTTAGGGTTTAGGGTTTATTGTTTAGTGTTTAGGGTTTTTGGTTAAGGGTTTAAGGTTTAGGGTTTACGGTTAAGGTTTTAGGTTTATGAGTTAAGGGTTTAGGAGTTAGGGGTTTTTTTTTGTTTTTTTTTATTTGAACGACCCTTGAGGGGTCAGGGGATTAGCAACACCCCCAAGCCTTAGCATAAATAAAAACAAAAAGATACAAGGAGGGGGACATAAAACTTAACCTCCGATCCTATGGTGGTTCTTCAGTCGACCTTCCTTAGAAGGATGGTCAACTCATCCCTATACTAGCAAGTGAAACCTAGGAACTATGCATCTAAAAGAGAGGACTCCTCTCAATACAAAGATTCTAGGAAACGTAAAAAAGGGAGACTTTCCCCTTACGATAATAAAATTTAAAAACTATGCCTATGATAAAGAGTTATAATTGTAGAATTATAGCAAGGTTGAGAAGGTAAGGTTTTCTCAAGGGGGTTCTTTGATATTCTTGATCTTCCTTCTTCGGAAATTTGCCATTTCAAGTATGTCTAATTGATAATAGGCTCTAGTTTCCTTTGGTAGTTGGTGTATGCCGAAGTATAACTGTGGACTAGTAATTTTGTGGCTATACTTTGAAAGAGAGTCAGCCACAAAATTTGCTTCTCGGAAGGTATGCTTGCATTTGAACTCATGTGTTTGTCTTGTAAGGGCCTGCAATTTCCGGTGTTGTGTGTTAATGCTCCAATAGGGGTTGGTTTTGTTCTCTAAACAGTCTACCAAGAGTTATGAGTCCACCTCCAAAATGACGTTCCTGTATCCTAGCTCTAGTGACCAGGTCATCCCAAAGAGAGCTGCTGCCACCTCTGCTTGGTTATTAGAACCTTCCCCCAAAGGAGTTGCAAATGCTAGCAACATTTGTCCAGATTGGTCTCTTATGATGCCTCCAGCTCCAATTCTGTCGGGATTCCCTAAGGCACTGCCATCAGTGTTAATTTTAACCCAGTCATCTGGAGGTTTGATCCACTTAACAACAGTTACTTTTGTGTCATGAGTGCATTTTTCCCCCAACTGAATCAGATCCCCCCAGTGTGAAGGCCATTTGATATGAGGAAAACTTGTCGTCATGAATTTGTAATTGTCCTTGTAGATTGCATATTTGACCCTACTAATGTTTGATTGTTTCCCTCCATGTTTGCTAGCACATCTATTTTTCCAGAGATTCCAGCAAATGAAAATTGGTGTAGCTCGTAATAGCAACCTGTGTTCTTCGTTGTTGGACTTAGCTGACCACCATTGCATGATGAGTTGGGGTAATGAGCTGTGGTCTGTGATGATTCCCGCTGATGCAGCAAAGCTCTTCCACACGTTGGTAGCAAAATGTCCCTTATTGAAGGTGTGCTCTATAGTGTCCAAACCTGGCCTATTACAACAACAAAAACAGTTTGCAGCTTCATTGCCAAAGCTTGTTAGTTTTTCGTTAGTAGGAAGTTTACCATGTAAAGCTCTCCACAAAAGAAAATAACTTTTAAAGGGGATACTCTTATGCCAAATGAAGGAGTTGAAATTAGTCTTGTTCCTCTTCTCCCTGATCACATTCCATGCAGATGAGCAGCTGAATTTGCCATCACTGTTAGGTTTCCAAACAACTTGGTCTGCGATGCCCTGCTGGATGTAGAGTTCTGTGGCTAGGATATTGGCAAGCTGGCTATTAGGGTCCTGTTGCAGGAGCATGTTCAGGTTTCATTGTCCCTCGAGCCAAAATTGTGCTACAGTGATCTGATTGAACCTGTTACTGCCAGTGGACTGGTACGTAAGAGGTCCCACTCCAAGCCAATTGTCCCACCAAAAGGAACAATTGCCTGAGTTTAGTTTCCAATGAATATGTTCCTCAACTTTATGTTTGTTGTGCATCATGTGTTTCCATGTCAATGACTCTCCTGTATCCCATTTTTTACTAATAGGATTAGACCTTTGACAATACTTGGCTTTTAAAAAATCTCCCCAAAGGGTATGTTTGGATCTGAAAATCCACCATTGTTTATACTGAAAAGACTTGCACACATCCTTAAGATTCCTCATCCCTACACCCCCGTCATCATAAGGAAAGCTTAAATTTTTCCACGAAGCCCAATGGTAATTTTTCTTCTCATTCTTCCATCCCCAAAAGAAGTCTGCCATGATGCTCTAGGTCTGTTTGAGGACAACACTAGGGGGGGTTATTGCTGCTAGAAGGTGAATAGGTAGAGATTGCAACAAATGCTTGACTAGAATTGCTCTACCACCATAGCTTAACAATTTAGTGTGCCAACCTGTGATCCTGCAAAACACTTTGTTAATAAGATCAAAAAAGTAAATAATCCTAGGTCTACCAACAAATAGAGGACAGCCAAGGTAAGTGATAAGGCCCTCCTTTTGTCTGAAGCCTGTGATCCTTTTGATTTTGTCTCTGATGCTGTTGAAGGCATTAGGATGGACTATAAAATGACTTTTATCTTTGTTAACAAGTTGGCCAGAGGTCTCCTCATATAAGTTCAAGGTTTGCATAATAAATTTCAGAGTTTTTTGTCTCCCCGAAGTGAAGAGAATAATATCATCTGCGAAACTTAAATGATTAACTTAAGGGCCTCTGGGTTCCATCACGAAACCATGATAATCAGGATTACTATGAAGTCTGTTCAGGGATCTAGAAAGGACCTCTGCACCTAAAATAAATAGGGCAGGAGATAGAGGATCACCTTGCTTCAAACCTCTGGTGGAGTGGAAGAAACCATGTCTTTTGCCATTGACAATAATAGAATACCAATTGTTGGCCATGATCCTCCAAACCATATCAATAAATATCTCATGAAATCCCATTTTTCTCAACACCAAGCATATATACGACCAAGAGACCCTATCATACGCTTTTGCCATGTCAAGTTTAATAGACCTGTCTGTTGCTCCTTGGGTTTGTGTCCTTCCCTCTTTGGTATGCTCTTCATGTTGAGCTTCCTGCATGTTCAGATTAGTAAAAAAGTTAAGATTAGGGTTATTTGTTATACCTGCTTGCTGAACTGTCCTCCTATTTTGTGGTGAGGTTGGTCTCCAAACTGCTTCCTAAGTTTTTTCCTCCTGTTGCTTGTTGGTTTTTCTTTTTTGTGTTTGCCATTCTTCTTCCTTTTGTTGTACAGATTGTCTTTGGTGGCTAACTTCCCTGTTACCTTGGTTTTGTTTCCCATCATTTTCTTGTTCCTTGGCCTATTTGTTGTCATTTCCCTTCTGCCATTCTCCCCTTTATTTTTGTCCTTCTTGTCGACTTCCAATTCCTTCCTTTTCTTGAATTCCTCATCCCTTGATTTGAAATTACACTCATATATCATATGCCCTTGATGTTTGCAATAATCACAATATGGAGGGATGTTTTCATACTCAATAGTTTGCCACCTTCCTATAGTAAGGTCCTCCGAATCTAGTCCAATCCATACATTTCTAGGTCTGGCCTTAGTCAGATCAACTTGGACTTTTACCTTGGCCATGCTAGCTCTGGTTCTCTTAATGGAGGTTGTGTCCAGGTACAAGACTTTTCCTATAGGAGATAGGAGGGGTGTTATAAACTCCTTTTTAAAGCAGTGCCATGGTAACCCTGGGAGAAGTATCCATATAGGAACAATAGGCGTTTCTTCCTCAGGTTTGAAGTTAGGGGTCCAGGCCTGTATCTTCATCAGTTTGCCTTCAATAGTAATTCTTTGTTGTGTCCACACCGTATTATAGTCCAGTTCATTCTCCAGGTCAATAAACATATGTCTTGCATTGTAATGAGCTATATTTGCCCCCCCCCCCCGATTAGTTGAGTTTGCATGATAAAGCTCTTTCTGATGAGCTCCATCTTTGGCATGGTGTTGCTGAATTTTCCTATCAGAGTATACTTACAATCAACAGCCAGTTTAGTCATAAAATCATCCATATCATAAATGATAGCTGGTAATCTTTTCTTAGATGTAATTTTAGGAGGCACCAGCTCAATAGGGGTTTCATGTTGGGCTTGAATGTGTCTAAGTCTTGCAGCCATGGTTTGAATCACCGTATAAGGAGCTGGTTCACTACTCTGATCCTTTTTTGCCTGGGGGATGATGTTTGGAATGGTCAGATCATTGGATTGGTTTTGGTTGTTGGTGTGTTGGTTTTTTTGGGTTTGGGGTACATGATTCTCAAAATTATTGGAAATTTTAGGGAAGGCAATATGATACCTGTTAGTCTCTTGACTCCCTCTATGTTTATTTTGCTGAATCTGCACCAGATTATCAGTTCCATTGGCCTGAGATTCATGTACATGTTGGTACGACATAATGTCCCTTCTTACCTGTTCCTGCTCGACAGAACTACCAGCTAGTTGCCCCTTTGTATTCATTTGTAATTGGCCTTCGCTATCACTCATAATTACAGCATTGTAACCGATATTGGAGTCAGTAGGTTTACCTGATTGAGATCCCTACTGGTTGAGGGATACTAACTCAGGTAGAATAGAACCAAGTCTGGAGCTCACCAGTTTAGAAATGATCTTGCTAGTAAAGTTGCTTAAATTGATGGGCCTGAACTTAGTGATTTTGTTGGGATTGCAGGCTTTAGGAAGTAGAACAATGCAAGAATGAGAGAAGTACTTAGGTATTATCTGTCCACAGAAAAAGGCTTGAATGACTGCTAGGAGATCATGTTTGATGATTTGCCAGCATTTCTAAAAAAAGAAACCATTCATCCCATCCGGCCCAGCAGCAGAGTTAGGATTCATAGAGAATACTACCTCTTTCAATTCTTCTATAGTAGGTACAACAGTAAGGTTATTATTTTGTTCCTGGTTAACCATCCTAGGGATGCAATCCATAGCACCCTCATTGATGAGCTTATTTTCCCCTGTAAATATGCTCTGAAAATGTTCACAAGCAGCCTTAGCAATATTTTCTTCTCCCCGTATCCATTCCCCATCTTCCCTGAGTAACTTGTGGATAAAAAGACTTTTTCTTCTTCCCCTTATCAGAGAGTGGAAGTATTTAGTATTGTGGTCTCCTTTTCTGAACCATTGTAACTGGGTCTTTTGTTTTAAAATAGAGTCTTATAGTTTCAAGAACTTTATATATTCTGCATTCAGTTCATGAAGAGTAGCCTTGTTGCTGTCAGTTTGCTCTTGGATAAGTTTCTCTTCTGCAATTCTAACCTTCTCTTCATATTCCTTGACTTTCATAAAGATATCACCAAATTTCCCTCTGGACCAGGTGCTGAGGGTGTTAGATAACCTCTTCAATTTCTGGTGGAATCTCCACATGTTGTTTCCCTCTACCTTCCTTTCCCAGCAAGACTTAACCATGTCAAAAAAGTTAGGATGGTTAGCCCAACAGTTAACAAATTTGAAGTATTTGGTATGCTCCTCCTCCTTGGCAACCATTTTCAGAAGCAAAGGACAGTGATCAGACCCTATAGAAGATAGGTTTGTGATGGTAGTCTGAGGCATTTTCTCCAGCCAGCTATCATTAACTAGAGCTCTGTCTAGTCTTTTCCATATTCTGTGGTGGATACCTCTGTTGTTGGACCAAGTATATTTCTGACCACTGAAGCCTAAATCCAGGAGTCACAAGCTTCAATCACAACTATAAATTCAATGCTTTTTCTCATATTATAAGGTACTCCTCACAGCTTTTCCTCAATATTAGTAATAACATTGTAGTCACCTACAGAGCACCAAGGTCTGTTATTATCAGCAGCATTGTAAAGAATCCTATCCCACAGGGATCTTCTGAGATGATCCTTGCACTTAGCATATACAAAAGTAATGGTGAATTGGTTGTGAAGTGCATTGTGTCGAATATCACAAGTAATTTGTTGTTCATCCTCCTCTAGTACAACATAATCAATGTCAGTCATCCAAAAGAGCCAAATTTTTCCATTGCAATTACTTACTGCCTGCTTCATAGCTAGTTGGTGCTTGATGTTTTGAACATGGGTGTTATCAGAAAAGGGGTCAAGGACAGCAATGATGGAGAGTTTGTGCATTTTATCGAGCATTTTGAGTCTTTCAAGAGCTCCCTGTCTGTTGATCGCCCTTACATTCCAAATGAGTGTATTAATCATTGAGATGATCTGGTAGTAAAGAGCCTAGTATTTGGTCTGCCAACAGTGACAGTGTTGATGTCCTGAGTTGTGAATTTGAATATATCACGGTGAATACCTCTGGGTGATAGGCCCTGTTGACTGGCCACCTGCTGAATCTCATTCTCCAGGCCCTGATCAAGATAAGGGCTAAAAGCTCTAATCAGTAGCTCACTAGCCTCATCATCCTCATTAGGGTCCTTGAGGGACTGATTGTCCACATCAACTTGATCCTCTGAGTTGTCCACAACATATTCATCTACTATAGGCCTTTTATTCATTTGGCACTTTTCAACTCTTTTATCAGGAGGAACATTAGTAGGAAGAGTCATATATTGGGCCTGTAAAGGAGTTATATCCATGCCTAGGTGCTCATCAACCATACTGAACTTCTTGCAAGTTTCCTTATTGCTTTGTTGTTCCCTTTGCTGAACACTACCTGTTTGGAGATTCTTTTTCTTTTTTGCATCCTCTTTTTTTTTTTGCTAGGTTTGTTTTTACTTTTGGGTGTTTCCCCTTGGTTGCTAGTACTAGCATTGACTCCCATATCTTTTGCCATAGAACCTTTATTCTGTTTGCTTGCAGTTCTTACCTCATTTTGTTGTTTTTCTCTGTTATTTCCTTTCTCAGGTTGCCTTTGATACTGCAGCTATTGTTGTTCAGTACTTTGATGTTGTCTTATAGTGGTAGCAGGGGTTTTAGGTCTAGTATTATGGTTCCAGTGTGTACCCTCATGCATAACAGGAGTCAGATTCCCTCCTTTGGTCACCCATTTCTGTATGTTAGTTTGTTTCTCCTGACATCCCCCATCCATCCCTCCTTCAGCTTCAACATTGTCATCAGGATATGAATTATTAGGTCTATGGGGATTGGGAGCATTAAGTCAATACCTGTGCTTTTGTTATTCTCTTTGTTTCCTGTTTGCTTGACCTGTGTTTTTTGGTTATGGTCTGCTTTAGGCCTGCTTTGAGTTCTTTGTGTTGTTGTCCTTTCCTTAATGTTATGCTCCTGGGTATCTTCACTTTGTTTTTCCTACATGTTGAGATTATTAAAAGAATTATAGTTAGAAGTATTGCTTGTACCTGTTGGTTGTGCTATGGTTTGTGGTTGCCCCTTTGACATATTGTTTTGTGGTGAGGTTGGTCTCCACATTGTCCTCTGTACTCTTTCCTCCTGTGGTTTATTGTTTTTTCTTTTTGACACTTGCCATTCTTCTTCTTTTTGTTTCTCAGGTTGGTGTTGAATGCTTCTTTCCTTAGTGCTTTAGTGTTGCTGCTCCCCCTGTTCATTTGTCTTGGCTTGCCTGTGCTCATTGCCTTGTTAGCCTGGTTCTCTTGTATTAATATTTTTCATCTCAGCTCCAAGCTCCTTCCTGCGCTTGAAATCCTCATCCCTTATTTTGAAGTTACAGTCACCTATCATATGACCGTGGTGTTTGCAGTAAGTACAGTAGGGAGGGATGTTTTCATATTCTATAACCTGCCATCTCCCTATAGTTAGGTCTTCATCATCCAGTCCTATCCAAACATGTCGAGATCTATCCTTGGTGAGGTCTACCTGGACCTTTACCTTGTCCATACTAGCTCTAGTTCTCTTAATAGAGGTTGTATCTAAGTATAACACTTTGCTCAGAGACTCAAGTAGAGGGGTGATAAATTCTTTCTTGAAGCAATGCCATGGTAATCCTGGTAATAATACCCATATAGGAACAATGGGTGTTTCTTCTTCATGCTTAAAATTGGGGGTCCAAGCCTGTATTCTCATCAGTTTCCCTTCAATGGTCATTCTTTGTTGTGTCCATACAGTGTTATAGTCCAATTCATTTTCCAAATCAATAAATACATGCCTAGCATTGTAATGAGCAATATTGACCCCCCCCCCCCCATTCAGCTGAGTTTGTAGGATGAAGCTTTTCCTGATGAGCTCAATTTTAGGCATGGTGGTACTGAATTTTCCTATAAGGGTGTACCTACAGTCCACTGTCAGTTTGTTCATGAAGTCATCCATATCATAAATCACAGCCGGCTGACCCTGTTTAGTAGTATGTCTGGGAGGGACAAGTTCGATCGAAGTGGCATGAGTAGCATGGATTTGCCTCAGTCTAGCAGCTAGTGTTTGTACCACAGTATAGGGGGCTGGTTCAACATTTAGATCTTGTTTGGTGTTTTGGTTCCCATAGAGGTTGTTAGGGGCTTTGGGTTGATTAGGATGGGGTGATCGTTTGCTTTTCTGATTGGAGGTAGTGTGTCTATCAAAATTGGAGGAAATCTTAGGGAAATCCTTGTGATACTTATTGGATTCAGCATTCCCTCCATAAGCAGGTAGCTGGGATTGACTTTCATTCTTCCCACTACCATGGTTTCGATCAGCCTGCTGTTGAGGTTCGATATCTCCCCTGCCTTGTTCCTGATCATTCAACATAACATTCTTTTGCCCTTTTGTGTTGGCATCCACATGGTCCTCGCTGCTATCCAAGCTAACTACCTTCCTATTAGAATTAGATTGAGAAGACTTACCTTGTTGATTGTCCTCAGCAGTCAACTCTTGATTCTTTGAATTGGTGTTGATTTCCTGCTGCCCCTGCATTTGATCAAGATTCAGTTCATTAGCATAAGTAATAGCCTTACATGTTCCCTGTTGTCTTCCATTATTTGGAGTTGTAGCCATTGGTTTAATTCCAAATGAGAAGTGTGATGAGCTTTCCACTTCAATCACTTCCAAAGATGTAGACCTTGCATTAGCTTGTTGGTTCTTTTGGTCTGGTCTTATTCGTGTATCTCCTTGCTTGGGGTTGAGCTTCATTATTTGTCCCTCCATTGAGTGTTGTTCTTGTTTTTTTACCATTAGGACCTGCATAATCTTGGGAGTTTGTCCCCAGCTGCTCTTCTTGATTTCTGCAGTTGAGGTCATTCAATTTGGTTTGTTGCTTAATTGTAGAATCAACTAAACTTGCCTGGATTCCTTGTTGGTTGTGTTCCTGAAGTGAGTTGATGGATATATTGGTAAGGTGGACTTCCTCTTCCATAGAATAGTCGTCCCTAGCAGCGCCGCTTCCACTTTGCATTTTTTTGACAGCTTGTTCATCGGAGTCCTTGTCGCCGGTGATTGGGCTGGCCATTTTACTCGAGCTTGAAGTGGGATATAGCTCTTCACCAGGTGAGTATTCCCCAGTGTTCAAATCGCTATGAAATTGCTGGAAAGCCGGTTGAATCTGCAGGTGCATTTCAGGCGATTGCCCGGCGATTTGCCCAGAATTCTCGTCCTTAGATCTCTCAATTGGAAAGGTGGAATCACTGGGTTTTTTAGTATGTTGTAGACCTTGATTAGTAGAATCATTCCCATTAAACAACTTTCGATGAATCAACCTATCGCGATCTGAGGAAATAATTTGTTGAATCCCGTCCAGCTCCTTCTCCAAAATTGTGATGTTCATCGCCTCTGTATTTCGTGAATTCATGAAGTTGCAGGAGGAATTAGGAGATAATGCTTAGTGGGTTTTGTTCGTCTGTTCAGGGCGCTCCTGATGGCCTTGGTCCGGCGGCCTGAAGAGGCCCACCGGCGATTCACGCGCTATTCTGGCTGGTGAACTAGCCGTTAGAGCTGTAGTTGCTGTGTAAAATTAGAGAGAGTTCCACATATAGAGAGAAATTAGAGAGAAAAAAAAAATTGGGAAATGGGGAAGAGATGGGGTTTAGGGTTTAGGATTTAATGTTTAGGATTTAGGCTTTAAGGTTTAGAGTGTAGGGTTTAGGATTTAGGGGTTATGGTTTAGAATTTAGGGTTAAGGATTTATGGTTGAGGGTTTAGGGTTTAGGGTTTTGAGTTTAGTGTTTCAGGTTTAGAGTTTAGGGTTTATATGCTAGGGTTTAGGGTCTAGAGTTTTGTGTTTAGGGTTTAAAGTTAAGGGTGTAGGTTTGAGGGTTTAGGATGTTGGGTTAATGGTTTAAGCTTTAGGGTTTATGGTTTTGGGGTTTAGGGCTTAGGGTTTAGAGTTTAGGGTTTAGTGTCTAGGGTCTAGGGTTTATTGTTTATGCATTTAGGGTTTAGTGTTTAGGATTTAGGATTTGTGGTTTAATGTTAAGGGTTTAAGGTTTAAGGGTTTAGGATGAATGGTTTAAGGTAAGGGTTTAAGGTTTAGGGGTTAGGTTTAGGGTTTAGGGTTTAAGACTTAGGGCTAGGGTTTAGGGTTGAGGGTTTAAAGTTCGGATTTAAGGTTTAGTTTCTAGGGTTTACAGTTTTGTGTTTAGGGTTTTGGTTTAGGATTTTGGGTTTAGGGTTTAGGTTTGGGGTGCGGGGTTTGGGATTTAGGGTTTAGGGTTTAGGTGTTTAGGGTTTAGGGTTTAAGGTTTTGGGTTTAGGGTTTAGGGTTTAGGGTTTATGGTTTTTGGTTAAGGGTTTAGGGTTTAGGGTTTACGGTTAAGGTTTTAGGTTTACGGGTTAAGATTTTAGAATTTAGGGTTTAGGGGTTAGGGGTCAGGGTTTAGGGTTTAGGGTTTAAGGTTTAGGGTTTAGGTTTATGGTTTATGGTTTATGGTTTAGGGTTTAGGGTTAGGATTTAGGGTTAAGGGTTTAATGTTTAGGGTTTATAGTTTCGGATTTTAGGTTTAGGGTTTATGGTTTAGGATTTAGGGTTTAGAGTTTGGGTTTTGGGTTTATTGTTTAGCCTTAAGGGTTTACGATTTAGGATTTAGGGTTATGGTTTAAGTTTTAGGGTTTAGAATTTTGAGTTTAGGGTTTAGGGTTGAGGTTTAGGGTTTAAGATTAATGGTTTAGGGTTTATGGATTAAAATTTGGGGTTTAGGGTTTATGGTTAGGGTTTAGGGATTAGAGTTTAGGAATTATGGTTTAGTGTTTAGCATTGAGGATTTAGGGTTTAGGGATTAGAGTTGTGGAATTAGGATTTAGGGTTTAGCATTTAGGATTTAGGGTTTAGGGTTAGGGTTTAGGTTTTAGGATTTAAGTGTTAGGGTCTAGGGTTTAGGGTTTGGGTTTTTGGTTTTGTTTATGTTTAAGGGTTTACGATTTAGGGTTTAGGGTTAGGGTTTAGATTTTAGGGTTTAGGATTTTAAGTTTAGGGTTTTGGGTTTAGGATTAATGGTTTAGGGCTATAGTTTAATATTTATAGATTAGATTTTAGGATTTAGGGTCTAGGGTTTAGGTTTTATGGGTTTTTTTTTTTAATGACCCTTTGAGGGGTCAGGGGTTTAGCTACACCCCCAGGCCTTAGCATAGATAAAAAGCAAAAAGTACACGGGGGGTGACATAAATCTTACCTCCACTTAATAGTGGAACAAGAGTTGGTAGCCTACTAAGTAACCTTAGTAGGTTCTCCAACTATTCCCCAAACTAATTAAGAGCCTATCATCTAAGCACTTATATGAGAGGACTCCTCTTGATACAAAGAATCTAGGAAAGCATAAAAGAGGGAGACTCTCCCCTTACATGCAAAAGACAAAATAAAAAATCTTTCCTATCAAGGGGCAGTCTGTATGTAGATGACAGAAAGATCATGCAAAAAAGAGGGCCTGAAGAAGTTCTGGCTTCTCATAGGACCTCTAGGCTGTGGAGACTTAAGGTGGTTCCTTGATTCTCTTCAATTTTCTTCTTTTGAAACTTGCCATACCTGCGAGGTCTTGATGAAGATAAGCTGTTGTAAGAGTGGAGAGTTGTTGGCTGTTCAAGTACACTTGAGGACTGGTAAGTTGGTGACTTTGTTTGGAGAGTGAGTCTGCCACAAAATTGGCCTCCCTAAGAGTGTGAATACACTTGAAGTGAGTGAATTGAGTGACTATTTGTTGAAGCTTTTGCATTTGGATTGAGAGAGACCAAGGGGTTGTGGTGTTGTTCTTAATCCAATCCACAAGAAGTTGGGAGTCAACTTCAAGGATCACGTTATTATAATTCAAATGAATACACCAAGATAAGCCAAATATAGCAGCCTTCACCTCGACTTGGTTGTTGGTTCCGTTGCCTAATAGAGTTGCAAAAGCAAAGATAATTTCTCCAATGGAATTCCTGAGTACTCCCCCTGCTCCTATGCTGCCCGGGTTATTCACCCATCCGTATTTAATTTAACCCACCTGGCTGGAGGTTTAGTCCACTTGACAACCGTGACCTTGGTGTCATGAGTACATTTCTCAATGAATGTAGATAGCTTGTTCCATCCCAAAGGCCAAGATATATATGGAAAAGTTGTACGCAACAGCTTGAAGGTATCCAAAATCACTAAGTGTTTTACTCTTGCAATGTTGGATTGTTTTCCCCCGTATTTTTTAGCACATCTATTCTTCCACAAATTCCAACAAATAAAGATTGGAGTGGATTGTAGAATTAGCTTGTGTGCATCATTGAAGTGAGAAGAACTCCACCACCTCATGATCATGTTTCTAATAGGCAGAAAATCAGTTTGCATGCGTAAAGAAACAACAAAATATTTCCAAACATTTCTTGCGAAGTTCCTTGTATTAAAAATGTGCTCAATGGTATCTTCACCAGGCGAGTGACAGCAGTAACAGTCACTTGGTTCGATTCCAAAATCTGAAAGCTTTTCATTAGTAGGGAGTTTGCCTCTTATTCTTCTCCACAACAAGAAAGAACAACATGATTTTTTAGATTTAGACTGTGTAGCATATATAAATAAAACAATCCAATTATGGATAGGATACATATCAAAACAATTAATAGATAACAAGATAATAATAATAAAGGCACCAGGATACATAGAAAGAATACTTATAAGAACAGTAAAATTATGGCTACAAAATTTAACAAGTGAAAGCTTAACAACTTTAAGAAATAATAAAAAAATTGATGGTGGAATAGCTACTACAACTATGGAAATATTATATAAATACGAAATAGCTATAAGAAATGAATTTAGTAGTATGACAACAGAGGTAGAAGAACAAAATAAAGAAAAAATTATAAATCGAAATCTAATGACAAAATTAGCAATATGTAATATGTGTTACATAGATGAATATATATGTACATTTAGAGAATACTATTATAAAGGAACATATAGCACAAAAGAAAGCAAAGAAATAAGAAAATTATATTTTACAAAATTACCAGAACCTTTTATTTCAAAAATAATAAAAAGTTGGAATGAAGCAGAATTAACAGACACCTTAGGAGCTAGAATGAAATTCTTGCAACGATGGTTTATGGAACTATGTGAAAAACATAAAGAAGAAATAAAAATGAAAAAAATATTAGTAAAAAACTTGACATGTTGCAAAAATAAAACAACACCTCAATTTGGTTGTACAGATAGGTATTATAAAAATAAAAAGAAATATAATAAAAAATACAGATCAAAATATAAATATAAAAAACTAAGAAGAAGGTACTATGTAAAAAATTACAAAACCAAAAGACTATATAGACCAAAAAGAAAACTAACGGAACATACTTGTTATAATTGTGGAAAATTAGGACATATAGCTAAAGATTGTAAATTACCTAAAAATCCAAAGAAAAAACAAATATCAAAAATAATAATAGACGATGAAAAATATACGTAGATAGAATACATAGATTATGAATTAGAAAGTGAAGATAACATATATGAAATATCAGAAAATGAAATAGATAATGACATAGAAATAGAATCAGATAATGAATTCTATAATATAACAAATGACTGAAGCAGACATACAAATAATAAATAAAGAAGAACATCAAGACGAAGAATCTTTAGAACAGAAAATAATATTTGATAATAGTATATTTGAACATATAAAAGGAAAAGAATTAGACCTAAGCGTAGCAAAAATATTAGAAATACCAGCAATAAGAAACTGGTTTAAATGACGAAAATAAGAATATTATGTAGTAAGTCAAAGAGAACATATCATAGATTGCAAATACACTAAAGGAAAGACCAAAATACCAATAATAAATAAACGAATAATAAATAAAAAATACAATATATTAAGGCTAAAAATCCAATTAAATATGTACATTTAGGAGGAACAGAAATATTAATAAAAGCATGTTTTAGAGAAGGAATAGATACACCCATAGAAATATACTTAGCGGATGATAGAATTATACAACCCATAGAAAAAAATATAATAAGTGCAGTAAGAGGTAACCTCATATACCAAAGATTTAAATTTATAATAAGTGCTAACTACTCAGTAGCAATAAATGATAAAAATATAGATAAATCACTAGTAATATACTGCGAATGTCAGGGATAGAACTAGCTCCAGGAAGTAAAATATTTACAACTAGATGTAAAAACTTATATGTTCTAACAACAAAACATAAAATAACAACAAAAAAAAAAATAGATAAAATAAAAATAGAAGATCCCTTTGAAAGGATAGTTACAGTCATAGATAAAAATGATTATAGTTATAATGAAATTGATATAGAAGAAGATTTAGAAATAGTAAAAGAAAGACTAAGCACATCAAAAAGAATAAACAATGAGATACCCCAAATATCATAAAAAATGAGTACATCAAGGAGAATAGATAAAACCCCAAAAAAATCAATGGAAGAAGAAATAAAACCACATCATTACTACATAACGGGAATAATGGAACAACGAAAATATTTAATATTAATAGATACAAGACGAGAAGAAAACTATATTACAAGAGAATTAGTGACGAAAGATGAAATAATAACTATTGAACAATCATGCCCCGAACTACCAAAAACATTAATGTATATCGAAGAAATTAAAGAAAAGGAAATAATCATTAGAGGAGTACCAATAGTGATAAAATTCAAAATATATCAAGAAGATGAAAATATCATTTTTGGAATAAAATGACTAGAACAAGTAAAACCATATAATCTAGAAGACAAACAGTTAACAATAAATTATGAAAATAAAAGAGTAATAATAAAAAGGACTTTAGTATAATAAAAATATGAAAAAATATATACTTGCAAAGATAATAATAGAAGAATATTACAACCGATATTATACACCAATGATAGATACGGGAGCAGAAGCTAATATATGTAAATACAATTGTTTACCAAAAGATAAGTGGGAAAAATTAAAACACCGATAGTAGTAACATGATTAATAATGAAGGAAGCATGATCACATATAAGACAAAAAATATAAAAATACAAATATGGGATAAGATATTAACTATAGAAGAAATATATAACTTTGAATTAACTACAAAAGATATGCTATTAGGAATGCCATTTTTAGAAAAATTATACCCACATATAATAACAAAAACACACTGGTGGTTCACGACACCATGTAAACAAAAAATAGGAGCAAAAAAAGTAAATAATAAAAAACGAAAAACAACAGAATGGATAAAAGGAAGTGAAAAAATTACACAAAAATTAGAAAATATAAAAGAAGAAGACCCTAAAATATAATTAATTATATTCTCTATAGATAAAGTAAAAATAATTCAAGATAAGTTAGAATTATTATATAGTGATGATCCTCTACAAGGATGGGAGAAACATAAAACAAAAGTAAAAATTGAGTTAATTGATAATAATAGTATAATAACCCAAAAATCATTACAATATAATTTTAATGATTTAACCGAATTTAAGATACATATAAATGAATTACTAGAAAAAAGATATATACAAGAAAACAATAGTAAGCACACAAGCCCGACATTTATCGTAAATAAGCATAGTGAACAAAAAAAAAGAAAAAGGCAGAATGGTTATTGATTATAGAAATTTAAATGCAAAAACCAAAACATATAATTATCCGATACCAAATAAAATACTAAAGATAAGACAAATACAAGGATATAATTATTTTAGCAAATTTGATTGTAAATCAAGATTTTATCACTTAAAACTAGAAGAAGAATCTAAAAAACTAACAGCATTCACCATACCACAAGGATTTTAAGAATGGAATGTATTACCATTTGGATATAAAAATGCACCAGGTAGATATCAACACTTTATGGACAATTACTTTAAACAAATAGAAAATTGTGTAGTGTACATTGATGATATATTATTATATTCCAATACACAAGATGAACATATAAGATTATTAGAAAAATTTATACACATCATAGAATATTCAGGTATAAGTCTAAGTAAAAAGAAAACAGATATAATGAAAAATCAAATAGAATTCTTAGGAATACAAATTGATAAAAACGGAATAAAAATGCAAACACATATAGTACAAAAAATAATTAACTCAAATGAACAACTAGACACAAAAAAGAAATTACAATCATTCTTAGGACTAGTAAATCAAATAAGAGAATTCATACCAAAATTAGCAGAGAATTTAAAACTATTACAACAAAAATTAAAGAAAGATATAGAATATCAGTTTGATAAAAAAGACCAAATACAAATACAAAAGGTAAAATGATTATGTAAAAACTTACCAAAACTATATTTTCCGGATGAAAACAAAAAAATTACTTATATAGTAGAATCAGATGCGAGTGAAAAAAGTTATGGAGGAATATTAAAATACAGATATGATGGCAATACGATAGAACATCATTGTAGGTATTATTCAGGAACATTTAATAATACAGAAATAAAATGAGAAATAAATAGAAAAGAATTATATTTAGTGTATAAGTGTTTATTATCATTTGAATCATATATTGTATATAACGAATTTATTATAAGAACAGATAATACACAAGTAAAATGGTGGCTAACAAGAAAAATACAAGATTCGGTAACAACAAAAGAAATAAGGAGATTGGTATTAAATATATTAAATTTTACATTTACAATTGAAGTAATAAAAACTGATAAGAATGTTATTGCAGATTACCTATCACGACAAAGCTACTCAGACTGAGACTGAGGAAGAAGAGACAATTGAAAAGATACTCAAAGCTATTACTACACTTTGTACAAAAATGGATAGTATGGACAACGAGATACAAAAGCTAAAGACTAATGAGTATAATCTGAAGTCTAAAGCTAGTCAGCAGCATGACTATAAAAATGCGGAGCTACGTCGATCGGAAGACGGAAAAAACCCAGAGCTAAAAGGAGACGATGGGAAACTCCTTAAAACTCATAATGTTTGTTTAAATACAGCTGCAGATACAAGCAAACAAGTTAGCGATAAACAACATAAAAATGCGAACTTAAACCAGCTATTCACAAAACCATTTACCCAAAGGACACCTAGACATATGTCCATAGAACCACAAATATCTACATACGCAGATAGTTTGCAAAACCAAAATGAGAAAAAGACATATAACTGCATCACACGAACCTATATCGAAAATATACACAAAATCCAAACTTATTTAAACCACAACCCCATATCAACTACAAAAGAACCAAACCAAGATTATATGACACAAAAGTTACAAGGATATAACATATTAATTGCACGGCCAAAAACTAACGCTAATGTAGTATGAACATGTTAAAACTACGGACTGTTAAATACTGTATACACATACGACGGAGAAGAAGTTAATGGAATACCAAAGCTACACAAAGCATTCGTCATTCCATATGATTGTTCTAATCATTGGGATGATCTAGAAGTGATGAGTCTAGTATTTGGTCTTCCTGCTGCCACAGGAATAGGAGAAGCAGGTTGTTTGAGGAGGAGCCTTTAGGGTTTAGGGTTAAGGGTTAGGGGTTTAGGGTTTAGGGTTTAGGATTTGAGGTTTAGGGTTTAGGGTTTAGGGTTTAAGGTTGAGGATTTAGGATCTAGGATTTAGGGTTTAGTGTTAGGGTTTAGGTTTTAGGGTTTGGGCTTTTGGATTAATGGCTTAGGGTTTAGGGTTTAGGGTTTAGGTTTAGGGAGTTGGGTTTAAGGATAGGCTTAGGGTTTAGTGTTTAGGAAAATAGGGTTTATAGTTTATGTTTAGTTATTAGGGTTTATGGTTTAGCATTTAGGGTTTAGGGTTTAGGATTTAGGGTTTAGAGTTTAGGATTTATGGTTAGGTTTTAGTGTTTAGATTTTATGATTTAGGGTTTAGAGTTTAGGGTTTAGGGTATAGGGCTAGGGTTAGGATTTAGGGATTATGGTTTGTGGTTTTGGGTTTTGGCTTTTGGGATTAGGGTCTAGCATTTAGGATTTAGGATTTAAGGTTTAGGGTTTAGTGTTTTGAGTTTAGGATGTAGAGTTTAGGGTTTATATTTTTAGGTTTAGTGTTTAGGGTTTGGGTTAGGGTTTAGGGTTAACATTTTACGAATTAGGGTTTAGGATATAGGTTTAGGTATAACAGTTTAGTATTTTTTTAAAATTATTTTTATTATTTTATTTTAATACCCTTAGAGGGGTAGGGGCTGAGCAACACCCCCAGGCCTTAGCATTCATAAGAAAAACAAAAATACATAGAGGGGGACATAAACCTTACCTCCGCTTAATGGTGGTACAAGAGTTGGTAGCCTACTAAGTATTCTTAGTAGGTTCTCCAACTCTTGCCCAAACAAGAAAAGAAACCTATCTTCTATGCACCTATGTGAGAGGACTCCTCTCGATACATGGAATCTAGGAAAGCATAAATAAGGGAGACTCTCCCTTTACAAGTAAAGCAAAAGAAAAGATTCCACTAAGGACTATCCTAACAAGAGTGTAGTCAAAGTGATGATGATAGGATGATCATCAGAAGAAGGATTGAAGGAGTTCAAGCTCCTTACAAAGCCTTCTCATAGCCGGAGTGGATTAAGGAGGTTCTTTAATTCTCTTCAACTTCCTTCTTCTGAAACTTGCCATGCTTGCCATGTCTTGTTAAAGGTATGCTGCTGCTGTCATGGGGAGCTGTTGAGTGTTGAAATAAATCATTGGACTGGTCAGCTGATGACTGTGTTTGGAGAGTGTGTCCGCTACAAAGTTGGCCTCTCGAAGTGTATGGATACACTTAATTTGAGGGAAATTGGAGGAGAGTTGTTGCAGCCTTTGCATCTGGGAAGAAATGGACCAAGGAATTATCTTTTTGTTCAAAAAACAGTCCACAAGAAGTTGGGAGTCAACTTCCAGGATAACCTTGTTGTAATTCAATTGAGCGCACCAAGTTAAGCCAAATAGTGCCGCCTCGACTTCAGCCTGATTGTTGGTGCCTTCGCCTAATGGGACTGAGAAATCAAGGAGGAGTTCTCCCATGTGATTTCTGAGAACACCACCTGCTCCTATGCTGCCTGGGTTATTCAATGCACTCCCATCGGTGTTCAATTTAACCCATTTTTCTGGTGGTTTAATCCACAAGACTGCAGTAACCTTGCTGTCGTGGATGCAATTTTCCAGCAGTTTGCACAGGCTGCTCCAGTTCAAAGGCCAAGAAATGTATGGAAAAACAGTGTGCAGCAGCTTGAAGGTGTCCATGATTACAAGATGTTTGACCCTTGCAATATTTGATTGTTTACCTCCATATTTCTTTGCACATCGATTTTTCCACAAATTCCAACAAATAAAGATTGGAGTGGCTTGAAGAATACTTCTGTGGGCTTCATTATGATGAGGGATACTCCACCACCTCATGATCATGCTTCATGAAGGCAGAAAATCAGTGGGTATACCCAAGGGGATGGCAAAAAATTTCCATAAATTCTTTGCCAAGTTCCCGGAGTTAAAAATGTGATCAATTGTATCAGCACCTGGAGAATGACAACAATAACACTCACTTGGTTCAATGCCAAAGCTGGCCAGCTTCTCATTGGTAGGAATTTTACCCCTTATTGTTCTCCATAACAAGAATGAGCATTTGAAAGGGATGTTTCGATTCCAAGTGTAGGAGTTAAACTTGGTTTTTGTTCTCTTTTCTCGAATGATATCCCAGGCAGAAGAGATAGTAAAGAGGCCATTTGCGTTGAGATTCCAAATAGCCTGGTCAGAACTAGTATGCTGAAGTTGTAGGTGAGTTGGCAGAATCTTGTGTAGATGGTTCTAAGGAGCAAATTGATTCAGTTTGTCCACATTCCACTGCCAGTTTGTCGTAAAATTAGCGATAGTTTCATTGTCAAATCTATGGCTAATAGTAGTGAATTGCGCCAGTGATCCTATACCTAACCAGTTTCCCACCAAAATAAAGAAGAACCATTTCTGATTTTCCATTGGATATACTTCTCCACTCTATGTTTGTTCCTCATAAGCAGCTTCCAGGCTTGGGATTTTCCCGTATACCATTTTTTGCTTATGGGATTTGATCTTTGGCAGTATTTTGCTCTTAGAAAGTCTCCCCAAAGAGTTTGCTTGGTTCTAAAGATCCACCAATGTTTGAATTGGAAAGCTTGACAAATATCACTCATTTGCCTTACTCCAATTCCCCCTTCATCATAGGGAAGGCTGAGGTTCTTCCATGACGACCAATGATATTTTTTCTTGTCTTCCCTCCATCCCCAAAAGAAGTCAGCCAAGATACTTTGGATCTGTTTGAGTGTAGTAGAATGGGGGGGAAATGGCCGAAAGAATATGAATAGGCATGGATTGTAAGACATGCTTAATGAAGGTGGCTTTGCCCCAATAACTTAGCATCTTAGATTGCCAGCTAGTGATTCTATTCACAATCTTGTTGATGAGATCAGAAAAATAAGTAAGTCTGGGCCTTCCAATAAAGAGTGGACAGCCAAGATAAGTAATAGGAGCTTCTGTTTGATGAAATCCAGTGTATCTTTTGATTATATCACAAGTAGTTCTGAAGGCATTAGGATGGAGTAGAAAATGGCTCTTGGCTTTGTTGATCAGTTGACCAGAGATCCTTTCATATGTAGCCAATGTCTGCATGATGAGTTTGAGAGAATCCTTCCTCCCAGAAGTGAAGATTATGATGTCATCCGCAAAACTCAAGTGGTTAATTTGAGGTCCTCTCATTTCCATATAGAATCCATGGTATAGAGGATGTTGATGGAGTCTGTTTAGTGATCTAGATAACACCTCAGCACCTAAAATAAATAGGGCTGGGGATAATGGATCACCTTATTTAAGGCCTCTAGTTGATTGGAAAAAACCATATCTTCTACCATTAAGAATGATAGAGTACCAATTGTTGGCCATAATTCTCCAAATCATGTCAATGAAAATCTCCTCAAAACCCATTTTTCTCAAGATTAAACAAATATAAGACCAAGAAACCCTATCGTAAGCTTTTGCCATGTCAAGCTTAATCACGACATTACTTCCAATAGTAGGTTTCTTAATTTGATGGATAATTTCTTGAGCTAACATAATGTTCTCTGATATACTCCTATCTTTGACAAAGCCTGATTGATTTGGAGAAATCAAGGTAGGTAATATAGGAGTTAATCTGATACATAACAACTTCGAAATAATCTTGGTTGTGAAGTTACTCAAGCTGATGGGTCTGAATTCATTGAGTCTGTTAGGGTTCTTCACTTTGGGAAGGAGAACAAGATAAGCATGTGAAAAATATTTAGGGATCATCTGGCCACTGAAAAAAGCATGAATTACAGCCATCAAGTCATTTTTGATAATGTTCCAGCATTTTTGGAAGAAACAACCATTCATACCTTCCGGCCCCGCAGCTGAATTGGGATTCATTGAGTGAACAACCTCTTTAAGTTCATCAATGGTAGGAAGTTCTTTCAGTCTGTCATTGTGTTCCTGGCTGACCATTCTTTGAATACAGTTCATTGGAATTTCATCCACTATTTTTTCCTCTCCTAAGAAGATATCTGAAAGTGAGTACATGCAGCCTGTGCTATATGCTCATCACCTTGTATCCATTCATCATCATCATTGAGTATTTTGTGAATAAAAAGTCTTCTTCTCCTTCCTCTAATCAAAGCATGGAAGTATTTGGAATTGCCGTCTCCTTCTTTAAACCATTGTAGTTGAGATTTTTGTTTAAGAATAGAGTCTTCCAGTTTCATGTATCTAATATATTCAACATTAATACCATGAAGTTACTCTCTATGCTTCTCAGTGTTACTTTGTAGGAGATTGTCTTCTGCTACCTTGACTCTTTCCTCAAACTCTTTAACTTTAACATAAATATCACCAAATTGCATTTTCGACCAAGCACTAAGAGTAGAAGCCAATCTCTTAATTTTTTGATGGAAGGTCCACATTGGATTTCCTTCAGCAGGTCTGTTCCAGCAGGCATTGACTGTCCCTATAAATGACGGCTGTTCAACCTAAAAATTAAGGAACCTGAAGTATTTGATGCAGTTGTCTGGCCTTGCCTTCATTTTTAGGAGTAATGGACAGTGATCAGACCCCACGGAAGAGAGGTGAGTAATGCTAGTGTGAGGCATGTTTTGCAACCACTTATCATTAACCATAGCCTTATCCAATCTCTTCCAAATTCTGAAATTGACGCCTCTTTGATTAGACCAAGTGAATTTGGGTCCATTAAAACCTAAGTCCATAAGTCCACATGCTTTATTAACTCCAATGAACTCTAGACTTTTTCTCATATTGTAAGGAATACCACCAAATTTTTCATCAATATCAGTTATAACATTAAAGTCACCAACTGTGCACCAGGAAATGGTATCTCTAGTATCAGAAATATGAAGTAATCTATCCCAGAGGGGCCTCCTGAGATAATATTTACATTTAGCATACACGAAAGTCTTGATATAAGTACCCTGAATTTCTGTGTGGCTAATTTCACACGTAATCTGTTGTTCATCAGTTTCTAACACTGTGCAAACAATATCAGTGTTCCAAAAGAGCCAATTTTTTCCATTGATGTTACTAGTAGCATGATCCATGGCAAGCATACTTTTAAACATGTTGATTTGGTTGTTGTCTGAGAATGGTTCTAACACCGCAATCATAGAAATTTGATGGATATTTTTAAGGTTTTTGAGTCTTTCAATAGCACCTTGGGTATTGATTCCTCTAGCATTCCATATGATTGTACTAATCATTGGGATGATCTAGAGGTGAAGAGTCTAGTGTTTGGTCTTTTGTATCCCTTTTCGTTTTGCTCAATCTTCCTTGCGATTTATTATTTTTCTTCAAGCTATGGTCCCTTACTTCCCCTTGTTTATCAGTTGCTCTATTGTCCTGTGTCCTCCCCTGATTCTGCAAATTGATAGGAGTCTGATACCCCTCTCTATTTTCACTGTTGTTTTCCTGAATTCCCTGATAATTGACACCCCCAGAGGGCTCTTTTGTGTGCACCTGTTTCAAACCATGATGCTCAGCTGATGGTTGATTACTGACTTGATTTTTGGTCTGCAAGTTGTCTGCATCAATATCAGTGGTAGCAATGGCTCTAGAGTTTTTCCTATGGTCATTGTGTAAAACCTCATGCAGAACATGAGTCAATTTCCCCCCTTTGGATACCCCTTCTTGCATGTTAGTATGTGTCTCCTGACAACCCCCATCCATCCCTCCTTCAGCTTCAACACATCCAGAAGAAAGAGTAAAATTATTGGGGGGCTTGGGGATTGGGAGAGTAGAGTCAATACCTGAATTTCCTGGAACCTGTTTAGTACCTTGAGTCTCATTAAAGACTGTTGTAGGTTGTGTCTTCTGCTTCTTTGGTGAACCAGGCTGAGTTATTTTCTTTGATCCGTCACTAGTGTGCTTTTCTTTGGATGAGTTATTTATAGTAGTTTGAGCTCCTTCATTCTCTTGACTTGGGCTTTGATCCTGAGGATCCAGATCAATATAAGTATTATGAGTACTAATAATAGTTTTACCTGTCTTACCTTGTTGCTGCTGTGATGTGGAGGTTGTTAGCTTGTCCTGAGGTGAGGTAGGTTGATCCGCAATATTGTAGTTGGCCTTGTTATGTTTCTTTCTTGTTACTTGCCACTGCTCTTCCTGTTGAGTGTTAAATTGCTCTGTTTATTGCTATTGACCTGTGCTCTTTATAGTATTGCCTCCTTCCCTGTTGTTCTGAGTATCTTTTCCATTCCTGTTGTCTTTTCCTTGCTCTGGTTTGGCTTTGTTTTTCTTCTCATTTTTAGCTTCTTTCCTTCTCTTATGTTCCTCATCTCTTCTTTTAATGTTGCATTCATTTTCATGATGTCCTTGATGTCTACAATATATGCAGTAATCAGGGATACCTTCATATTGGATTTGCTTCCATCTTCCTATATTATAGTCATCTTCATCAATGCCCATCCAAACATGAAGAGGTATTGCCTTGGTGAGATCGATTTGGACCTTTACCCTGGCCACACTGCCTCTAGTCTTCTGGGCTGTTGGAGAATCTAAGTATAACACTTTCCCAATAGGCTGCAATAGAATAGAAAGAAATTCTTTTTTGTAGCAGTGCCAAGGAAGTTCAGGTAGAACTATCCATGCAGGGACTATAGGTGTTTCCATCTCAGGTATGAAAGTAGGTGTCCATGTTTGTATCCTTATAAGTTGTCCCTCGATAGTCATCTTTTGTTTAGTCCACACACTGATATAGTCTAGGTCTTTATCAAGGTCGATGTAAACATGTCTTGAATTAAAGTGAGAAATTTTCACACCTCCAAATAATTGAGTTTGAAGGATAAAATTCTTTCGTATTAACTCAATCTTAGGCATAGTGTTAGTGAATTTCCCAATTAAGGTAAATTTGCAGTCAGCCACTAGCTTGTGATTGAAATCCTCCTTCTTGAAGATAACTGCTGGTAAGCCTTGTCTGGTAGTAAATTCATGGGCTGCAAGGTTTAAACAATCCACTTTCTGATTTTTGTTTTGTTTTAGTTTCGCTGCAAAAGTCTGGATCACAGAAAAAGGTGCAGGTTCAGGGATTTGTTCTTTCTTGGAGTTGTTCTGATGGTTATGAACACTTTGGTGGTTATTGCCCGTATGGGTATTGACATTTGGACCTCTTGGTTTGCTCCTATTGAGAAGTTGGTTTTGTTTCTCAAAATTGCTTGAAATTTTGGGAAAATTGGAGTTGAGAACAAAGGTATTTTGCTTGACATTGGTATTATTGCCCTATTTTGTGTTCTTGGTAATGAAGTTACTCAAGCTTATGGGCCTGAATTCATTGAGTCTATTCGGGTCTTTCACTTTGGGAAGGAGAATAAGACAAGCATGTGAAAAATATTTAGGGATCATCTGGCCACTGAAAAAAGCTTGAATCACTGCCATCAAGTCATTGTTGATAATATTCCAGCATTTCTGGAAGAAATACCCATTCATACCATCCGGACCAGCAGCTGAGTTGGGATTCATGGAATAGACTACTTCCTTAAGCTCATCCATGGAAGGGATTTCTTTCAGTCTGTCATGGTATTCCTGGCTGACTATTCTTGGAATACAATCCATAGGGAGTTCATCAATCTTTTTTTCCTCTCCTGTGAATATGTGCTGAAAATGATCACATGCTGCCTTTGCAATGAGTTCATCTCCTTGGATCCATTCATCATTATCATTGAGGATTTTATGGACAAATAATCTTCTCCTTCTTCCTCTAATCAAAGCATGGAAGTATTTGGAGTTTCCGTCACCTTCTTTAAACCATTGCAACTGCGATTTTTGTTTAAGGATAGCATCTTCCAACTTCATGTATCTAATATATTCAACATTAATATTATGAAGCTCCTCTCTAAGTTTCTATGTGTTGTTGTGAAGGAGGTTGTCTTCAGCTATATTGACTTTTTCTTCAAACTCCTTGACCTTAGCATAAATATCACCAAATTGCATCTTGGACCAAGCACTAAGGGTAGAAGCCAATCTCTTCATTTTTTGATGAAATGTCCACATTGGGTTTCCATCGATAGGTTTGTTCCAGCAGGCAGAGACTGTCTCCTCAAAGGAAGGCTGCTCAACCCAACAGTTGAGGAATCTGAAATATTTGATACAATTATCAGACCTGGCAGTCATTTCCATAAGTAACGGGCAATGATCCGACCCCACAGATGGAAGGTGGGTGATGCAAATGTGAGGCATGTTTTGCAACCAATTATCATTAACCATAGCCCTATCCAACCTCTTCCAAATTCTGAAATTAATACCCCTTTGATTAGACCAAGTGAATTTAGGTCCATTAAATCCCAAATCCATGAGTCCACATGCCTCAATAACACCAATGAACTCTAGACTTTTTCTCATATTGTACGGAATGCCTCCCAATTTTTCCTCAATGTCAATTATGACATTAAAGTCTCCACCTGTACACCAAGGAGAATTGTCTCTTGTATCAGCAAGATGAACTAATCTGTCCCAAAGAGGTTCCATGAGATATTCCTTACATTTGGCATACACAAATGTCATGATATAATTGCCCTGAACTTCAGTGTGGTTGATTTCACAAGTAACCTGCTGTTCATCAGCTTCTAAAATAGTACAAGAGATGTCAGTGTTCCAAAAAAGCCAAATTTTTCCATTGGTGTTACTGGTAGCATGATCCATGGCAAGCATACTTTTAAACATGTTGATATTGTTGTTTTCAGAGAAAGGTTCTAACACTGCGATCATAGACACATGATGAATATTTTTGAGTCTTTCCATAACGCCTTGGGTGTTGATTCCTCTCACATTCCATATGATTGTACTTATCATTTGGATGATCTAGAGGTGAAGAGTCTAGTATTTGGTCTTCCTGCTGTCACAGAAATAGGAGAAACAGATTTTTGGAGGGGAAGTCTGTCCAGCTGGATGCCTCTGGGAGAAAGGCCTTGAGTGTTAGTGACATGTAGAATTTCTCTTTCAAGAGTATCCTCATTGTTGGGATTGAAAGCTTTGATTAGTGCTTCACTAATCTCATCTTCCTCTTCTCGATCATTAATAGGCAGATTATCAACATCAAATTCATCTTCAGAATTATCTACCTCATATTCATCTCTAACTGTTACCTTGGACTGATCTGGAGGCTTCCCAGAGATAGGGGTGGTATATTTAGCTTTAAGGGGGGCCACATCCATAATCTGGTCCATCATTATGAAGTCTTTGCAGGGATTTCCTTCAGGTTGACTGTCGGTAGGGGTCTGTTCTTGGTGCTGCTGTTCTGCTTGTTTTCTCTTGATTGCTTCTCTCTTTTTTTTACTAGGCTTGTTCTTACTCTTAGGAGTATGTACCTGTTTACTAGTACTTGCCTTGTATCCCATGTCCTTGGCCATAGAACCTTTTGGCTGATTGTTACAATCCATATTGATATGCTCATATTGCTTTGATGTATCCTTGGTTTTCTCCCTGTTTTGTTGAACCTTTTCTTGGTGTTGAGGAGTAACATGAGGAGTGGTAACAGGGGCCTGATTAAACACCCTTCCCCTAGGAACCCCTTCCTGCAAGTTGAGAGTTTTCTCCTGTATATCCATCCTCCCTCCAATAACTTCATCAGCTACAACTAGTGGGGATACGGGGGCAGGGATATCATTGTCATCACAATGATCATCAACTTCAACATTACAGGGGATGGGGGTGTTGAAATCTGATCACCAGATTTCTCTATCACATTCGCAGGGGAGTTAGAGGTCATACCTGATTGCTTCATTTTTTGTTGTTCCTTTATGTTGTTGGACTGCTATTTTTGTACATGCTGATACAGATTTTTACCTTGTTCTTGATTTTGTTGATGGTGCTTGTTTTTCTTTTTGGTTTGAAGTTGCCATTGCTCCTCCTTGTTGGTGTTATTAATCTCTGTATGTTTCCTGTCAGTGGCTTGTTGATATGGTTGCATGTTCTCCTTGGTTTGAGTCAGTGGTACAGAACCTTTGGGATGTTGAATGTTCTGTTTTTCTTGAATTTTCTTTGCTGCCTCCTGATCTTTGTTTTTCTTGGTCACATCATCTTTTTCTTTCTGGGGGCATTCTCCAAGTACATGACCTTGATGTTTACAATATATACAATATGGTGGGACATCTTCATATTCAATTATTTGCCATTTGCCTAAGTTAGGGTCCTTTTCAGAAAAACCCAACCACACATGTTGAGGTCTTTCTTTAGTAATGTCAATTTGAACTCTAACTTTAGCAACACTTCCCCTAGTTTTTTGCATTGTAGCAGAGTCCAAGTATAGGGCCTTACCAATAGGGGACAGTAGAGGGGTCAGAATGTCCATATAGTGACAGTGCCAAGGAAGCTCCGGCAAGGTAATCCAAATGGGAACTATAGGAGTTTCCTCTACCGGTTTGAAGGTAGGAGTCCACATTTGTAGTTTCATCGATTGACCTGCAATATACATTTTTTGCTTTGTCCACACAGAAATATGATCAGCTTCATTATCTAAGTCGATGTAAATATGCCTTGAATTAAAGTGGGCTATTTTGACACCCCCCGTAAGTTGAGTTTGGGCAATGAAACTCTTTCTAATGGCTTCCATTCTAGGCATAGCATTGAGGAATTTGCCCACCAATGTATACTTACATCTTCCCGGCATCTTACCTAGGAAATCCTCTTCAAAGAAAGTGATAGAGGGATATCCTTGACGAGTGGTGATAATCGGCTGATCAATGATCATAGGAGTAGCATTTTTCATTTGGTTAACTCTAAGTCTGGTGGCTAGAGATTGAGTCACAGTAGGAGGTGTAGGGTCAGGGATTTGAGGGTTATGGTTCTTGTTAACAGAGCTGTTGGCAGGGGGTTTTTTCAAGGTTTGTTCAAAATTATTCTGGTTGTTTTTTTGCAGGACAGGTCGATACACATCGAAGTTGGAGGAGATTTTCATGGGAGGGGGAATTTTCGAGCTAATTTGGTTAAGGTCTTTATTGATTTCATGTTGTGTAACCTCACCTACTCCATTAGCATGTAACATCAGAATGCCTTTCTCATTTCCATTTTGGTTACTATTACTATTATGATCCAAGTTAACAGACTTACCTGCCTCCATGCGGCTATTTTTTTGTTGATTCCCTCCTTCCTCCTTGCTTTGTTGCAATGTATCTTTTTCTGGAATGGCCTTCTCTTTGAGCTTCCAAATAGCCTCTACTGTGCCCTGTTGTTTCTCCCTGATTGTAGGAGCTTGTCCTTTGTCATTTGAATTGTTTACAGCATGACTTTGCCTTGACACAGCATGTGGATTCCCTTGCATTATTTCATGCCCATTGCCATCATTGGTTTCTTTGGGACTACTTTTCTCATTTTCATGTTGCATTGTGTCCTTACTTTGAATTGGGATGAATCTCTTCTCTTGATTGTTTCCTTGGTTCAAAATATTCGTAATTCGAATTGACTCCAATTCCTCATCTGAGTTGTGATCAGTGACTAGTGCACTGATTTTGTCCTGCAAGTTAGAAGGAGAATCAATATTAATTTCGTGTTGATTCAATGATTTTGTTACCTCAGGAAAGTTATCCTTATCACAGGGATGCGTTTGTTGTAAATTTTCATCGCCATTGTTGGCCGGAATTCTGTTGACATGGTCAGAATTTACTCCGCCGGCGATTCCACCATCCAATAGAGCTGAGATTGTGGTAAGATGTATTCCTTGACTTGGGGAAGATTCCCCAGTGGTTGAAATGTCATTCATTTCATCAGAGGTTGCTCGAATTTGAAGGCGCATCTGATGAGATTTTTTCGCGATTTCTCCAGAAATCGCTGTCTCAGATCTCCTAATTTGAGTGATGGAATTGCTTGATTTTTCGACTGTAGGTAGATCTTTAGATGGAGATTCAGAATTCCTAATCGAATTAACATGAATCTTTCCAGATTGTTCTAAGGAAATGATTTTTCTTGCCCAGTCTAGTTCCTCTTTCGAAATCACGACATGGATCGCCTCAATGCGTCGCATTTTCGAGGAATTATTTGATGATTCAGGTGTAGCGCCCTTTGGGGGTTTGTAGCTGATAGAGTTTCGCGTCGACTGAGCTTGGTCCGGTGGTTGGAGCTGCTTTCCCGGCGGCTCTGTGGCCATTTCGGCAGACTGCTGTTCCTTAGCCTTTGAGAGAAAAATTTTTTAGAGAGAATTTTTAGAGAGAGAAAAAATTAAAGAAATGGAGTGGCGATCAGCATTTAGGGTTTAGAGTTTAAGGTTAGGGTTTAGGGTTTCGAGTTGAGGATTTAGAGTTTAGGCTTTTAGCGTTTTGGTTTTAGGATTTAGTGTTAAGGGTTTAAGCTTCTAGGTTTAGGGTTTTGGGTTTAGGGATTAAGGTGTAGGGTTTAGGGTTTAGGGTTTAGGGTTTAGGATTTTGGGTTAGGGTTTAGTCATTATAGTTTAGGGTTTAGGATTAAGGGTTAGGGTTTAGGGTTTAGGGTTTAGGGTTTAGGGTTTAGGGTTTAGGAGTTAGGGTTTAGTGTTAAGGGTTTTGGGTTTAGTGGTTAGGATTTAGGGTTTTGGATTTAGGGTTGAGGGTTCATGGTTCAGGGTTTAGGGTTTAGGGTTATGAATTAGGGTTTAGAATTTATAATATATAGTTTAGGGTGTAGGGATTAGGGTTTAGAATTTAGGATTTAGGGTTTAGGGTTTAGGGTTTAGGGTTTAGAGTTTGGATTTAAGGTTACGATCTAGGGTTTATGGTTTGTGGTTTAGGCTTTAGGATTTAGGATTAGGATTTAGGGTTTAGGTTTGGGGTTTGGGGTTTGGGGTTTGGGGTTTGGGATTTAGGTTTTAGGGTATAAGGTTTAAGGTTTAGGGTTCAAGCTTTAGTGATTAGGGTTTGGGATTTAGGGTTTGGGATTTAGGGTTTAGGGTTTAGGGTTTAGGGTTTAGGAGTAATGGCTTAGGGATACGGTTTAGGATTTAGAGATTAGGTTTTACGATGTAGGATTTAGGGTTTACGGTTTAGGGTTTATGGTTTAGGGTTTAGGGTTTAGATTTAGGGTTTAGGAGTAATGGCTTAGGGATACGGTTTAGGATTTAGAGATTAGGTTTTACGATGTAGGATTTAGGGTTTATGATTTAGGGTTTATGGTTTAGGGTTTAGGGTTTAGACTTTAGGAATCAGGGTTTAGGGTTTAGCATTTAGGGTTTAGATTTAGGGTTATGATTTAGGGTTTAGAGTTGAGGATTTAGGGTTTAGGGTTTTGGATTTAGGTTTTAGAATTTAGTGTTTAGTCTTTAGGGTTTAGGGGCTAGTGTTTTGGGTTTAGGGTTTAGGTGTTTATGATTTAAGGTTTAGGGTTTAGGATTGATGGTTAGGGTTTAGGGATTATAGTTTAGGGTTGAGGGTTTAGGGTTATGGTTTAGGGTTTAGGGTTTAGAGTTTATGGTTTATGGTTAGTATCAAGGGTTTTAAGTTTAGTGTATAAGGTTTTGTGTTTAGTATTTAGTGTTATGGATTTAGGGTTTAGGGTTCAGGGTTTATGGTTTAGGGTTTAGGGTTTAGGGTTACGAATTAGGGTTTAGAGTTTGCGATTTTTGGTTTAGGGTTTAGAATTTAGGATTTAGGGTTTAGGGTTTAGGTTTTAGAGGTTGGATTTAAGGTTTGGGGTCTAGGTTTGCGGTTTGGGGTTTAGGGTTTAGTTTTGGGTTTTAGGGTTTAGGGTATAGGGTTTTGTGTTGAGGGTTTATCGTTTAGGGTTTAGGGTTTAGGGTTTAGGGTTTAGGGTATAGGGCATAGAGTATAGGGATTAAGGTTTAGGGTTTGGGATATTGGGTTTAGGGTTTAGGATTTTGTGTTTTGGTTTTGCATTTAGGATTTCAGGTTTAGGGTTTATAGTTTAGGGTTTAGGTTTAGTGTTTAGGATTAATCATTTAGGGCTAGGGATTAGGGTTTAGGGCTAGGGATTAGGGATTAGGGTTTAGGGATTAAGGTTTAGGGTTTAGGGTTTAGGATTTAGAGTTCTGATATAAGGTTTAGGGTCTATGGTTTACGGTTGGGGTTTAGGATTTAGGGTTTAGAGTTTAGGTATGGGGTTTAAAGTTTTGGTTATAGGGTTTGGGGTTTAAGGTTTAAGGTTTAGGGTTTAGGGTTTAAGCTTTAGGGTTTATTGTTTAGGATTTTTTCCGTTAAGGGGTTACGGTTTAGGATTTACTGTTTAGGTTTAGAGTTTAGGGTTTACGGTTTACGATTTAGGGTTTAGGGTTTAGGGATTTGAGTTTAGGATTAAGGGTTTAGGGATTTGAGTTTAGGATTTAGGGTGTAGGGTTTTTTGTTTAAGATTTAGGGTTGAGGGTTTGCGGTTTATGTTTAGGGTTACGTTGTACGGTTTAGTGTTTAGCGTTTAGAGTTTATGGTTATGGTGTAGGGTTTATGGTTTAGGATTTGGAATTAAGGGTTTAGGCTTTAGAGTTTATGGTTAAAAGTTTATAGTTTAGCGTTTAGGGTTATTGGTTTAGGGTTTAGGGTTTAGATTTAGGGTTTAAGAGTAATGGTTTAGGGCTAAGGTTTAGGATTTAGAGATTAGGTTTTGGGATGTACGATTTAGGATTTACGGTTTAGGGTTTAGGATTTTGGGTTATGGTTTAGGGTTTAGACTTTAGGAATCAGGGTTTAGGGCTTAGCATATAGGGTTGAGAAAATAGGGTTAGGGTTTAGGGTTAAGAGTTGAGGATTTAGTGTTTAGGGTTTAGGTTTAGGTTTTAGGATTTAGTGTTTAGGGTTTAGGGTTTGGGGTTTTGGGTATAGGGTATAGGGTTTAGGGTTTAGGGTTTAAGGTTTAGGATTTAGGATTGTAGGTTAGGGTTTAGGGATTATAGTTTAGGGTTGAGGGTTCAGGGTTAAGGGTTAGGGTTAGGGTTTAGGGTTTAGAGTTTAGGGTTTAGGGTTAAGGGTTAGGGTTTAGGGTTTAGAGTTTAGGGTTTAGGGTTAGTTTCAAGGGTTTTAAGTTTAGTGTTTAAGGTTTAGTGTTTAGATTTAGGGTTGTGGATTTAGGATTTAGGATTTAGGGTTTAGGGTTTAGGGTTTAAGGTTACGAATTAGGGTTTAGGGATTAGGGTTTAGAATTTAGGATTTATGGTTTATGGTTTAGGTTCTAGAGTTTGGATTTAATGTTTAGGGTCTAGGTTTACGGTTTGGGGTTTAGGGTTTATGATTAGGATTTCGTGTTTATGTTTGGGTTTTAGGGTATAGGGTTTGGGGTTTGGGGTTTAAGGTTTAAGGTTTAGCGTATATGGTATAGAGATTAGGGTTTAGCGTTTAGGGTTTGGGATTTCAGATTTCGGGTTTAGGATTTTGGGTTTTTGTTTTGCGTTTAGGATTTCGGGTTTAGTGTTTATAGTTTGGTGTTTTGGTTGACGGTTTAGGATAAATGGTTTAGAGCTAGGGATTAGGGTTTAGGGTTTGGGGATTAAGGTTTAGAGCTAGAGTTTATGATTTAGGGTTTAGGATTTAGATTTCTGATATAAGGTTTAGGGTCTATTGTTTATGGTTTGGGGTTTAGGGTTTAGGTTTATGATTTAGGGTTTAGGGTTTTGGTTTGGCGTTTGAGGTTTTGGGTATATGGTTTGGGATTTGGGGTTTTTTTTTTTTTTTTACGACCCTTGAGGGGGTCAGGGGCTTAGCTACACCCCCAGGCCTTACCATATATAAAAAAGCAAAAATACAAAGAGGGGGACATAAACCTTACCTCCACTTAATGGTGGTAAAAGAGTTGGTAGCCTACTAAGTATCCTTAGTAGGTTCTCCAACTCCTTCCCAAAATAAAAGTGGCCTATCATCTATGCACCTATGTGAGAGGACTCCTCTTGATACAAAGATTCTAGTAAAAGTAAATTAGGGAGACTCTCCCTTTACATAATAGATTACGCTAGTCTAGCCTATCGAGGGAAAGTCTAATGGAGATGACAGACGGATCATCCAAAAAAGGCCTGAAGCAGTTCTGGCTCTTTCCTAGGTCCTTAATGCTTGTGAGTAGATCAGGGGGGTTCCTTAATTCGTTTCAACTTTCATCTTCTGAAGTTGGCCCTTTCTGCCAGGTCTTGCTGCAGGTACGCTGAAGTTAGCTTAGGGAGCTGCTGGATGCTGAAGTATAACTGGGGGGTGGTCAGCTGGTGGCTGTGTTTGGAGAGTGAGTCTGCGACAAAATTGGCTTCTCGGAGAGTATGAGTGCATTTGAAATGTGTGATTTGAGTGATGAGGTGTTGAAGCTTTTGCATATGGGATGAGATGGACCATGGAACTGCTGCATTGCTCATAAGCCAGTCTACCAGAAGTTGAGAATCAACTTCAAGGATTACCTTCTTATACTTCAAGTGTACGCACCATGATAAGCCAAATATAGCTGCTTCTATCTCAGCTTTGTTGTTCGTTCCTTCGCCTAAAGGAGCTGAAAAGGCAAATATAATATCTCCAAAATGATTCCTAAGAATCCCCCCTGCACCTATGCTTCCCGGATTGGACAGCGCACTCCCATCAGTGTTTAATTTTGTCCATCTGTCCGGTGGTTTAATCCACTGGACAGCAGTCACCTTGATGTCGTGGGTACACTTCTCGATGAGTGTACATAGCTTACTCCATTCCCAAGGCCAGAATATGTATGGGAAACGTGTATGTAGCAGTTTGAAGGTGTCTAAAATCACAAGATGTTTGACCCTTGCCATGTTGGACTGTTTTCTACCATACTTTATAGCACATCTATTTTTCCATAAATTCCAACAAATAAAGATTGGAGTAGATTGTAGGACGAGCTTGTGGGCTTCATTGTTATGATTCGAATTCGACCACCTCATGATCATGTTCCTTAAAGGTAAGGGATCAGTTTGAATGCCTAACGCGGTTGCAAAAAACTTCCAAACATTCTTGGCAAAATTCCCTGAATTAAAGATATGTTCGATGGTATCCATGCCTGGAGAATGACAGCAGTGACATTCACTAGGTTCGATTCCAAAGCTTGCAAGCTTCTCGTTAGTAGGGAGTTTTCCTCTGATTGCTCTCCAAAACAAAAGGGAGCATTTGAATGGAATGTTATTCTGCCAGCTATAGGTGTTGATCTTGGTTTTTTCCCTTTTTTCTCTAATGCAATTCCATGCAGAAGACACAGTGAACTGGCCACTGGTATTGGGTATCCACACTGCCAGATCAGGTTGTCCATTCTGAAGGTGTAGCTGAGTAGAGAGGATATTGTGTACTTGACCTGGAGGGACTGACTGGATCACCTTATTCATGTTCCATTGACCTTCCTCGATAAAATCAGAAACTGGTTCGTTGTTGAACCAGTTGCTAGCAGTGGTATATTGAGCCAACGGGCCTACTCCTAACCAGTTGTCCCACCAAAAGGAACAAGACCCATTCCTGATTTTCCATTGAATGTGACTTTCCACAGCATGTTTGTTCTTCATCATCAGTCTCCAAGCTTGGGATTCCCCAGTGTCCCATTTTTTACTTATAGGATTGGATCTTTGGCAATATTTTGCCCTTAGAAAATCCCCCCACAGTGTTTGCTTGGATCTAAATGTCCACCATTGCATGAATTGGAATGCGCGACATACATCACTCATAAGTCGAACTCCAATTCCTCCTTCATCGTAGGGAAAACTTAAGTTCTTCCATGAGGACCAATGGTATTTCTTCTTGTCATTTCTCCACCCCCAGAAGAAGTCAGCCATAATGCCTTGGATTTGCTTCGTAACAGTTGAGGGTGTGGAAGTAGCTGCGAGTATGTGAATAGGGAGTGATTGTAACACGTGCTTAATCAAAGTTGCTTTGCCCCCAAAACTTAATAGTTTGATTGCCATCCTGTGATTCTGTTAACTACCTTGTTGATAAGCTCCGAGAAGTAGATAATCCTAGGCCTGCCAACAAATAAAGGGCATCCTAGGTATGTAAGAGGTGCATCTTTCTGATGAAATCCCGTATATTTTCTCACCCTGTCACTAGTGGTTCTGAAAGCATTGGAATGAAGCATAAAGTGACTTTTTGCTTTGTTGACGAGCTGGCCAGATATCCTCTCATAAGTAGCCAAAGTATGCATAATAAGTTTGAGAGAATGTTTTCTCCCCGAGGTGAATATAATGATGTCATCTGCGAAGCTCAGATGATTAATCTGAGGACCTCTCCTTTCCATATGGAAACCATGGTATAAGTGATTCTGAAAAAGTCTATTTAGCGACCTTGACAGTACCTCAGCACCTAAAATAAATAGGGCTGGGGATAGTGGGTCTCCCTGCTTAAGGCCTCTGGTGGAATGAAAGAAGCCATGTCTCTTGCCATTAATAATAATAGAGTACCAATTGTTTGACATAATTCTCCAAACCATGTCTATGAAGACTTCATCAAAACCCATTCTCCGAAGGACTAGACAAATATACGACCAAGAGACCCTGTCATAAGCTTTTGCCATATCAAGTTTGATTACTACATTGCTTCCAATATTGGGTTGTTTGAGCTGGTGGATAATTTCTTGGGCTAACATAATGTTCTCAGAAATGCTCCTACCCTTAACAAAGCCGGATTGATTAGGGTAAATCAGGCTAGGTAGGATAAGAGTCAGTCTGAGACATAATAGCTTAGAAATGATCTTGTTGGTGAAGTTGCTCAAGCTGATGGGTCTAAACTCAGTGAGTTTATTGGGATTTTTCACCTTAGGAAGAAGAACTAAGCAGGCATGTGAGAAGTATTTGGGTAGCATTTGACCACTGAAAAAAGCATGAATTACTGCCAGTAGGTCATTTTTGATAATGCTCCAACATTTCTGGAAGAAACATCCATTCATTCCATCAGGTCCAGCAGCTGAGTTGGGGTTCATGGAATAGACTACTTCCTTTAGTTCCTCCATAGTTGGTAATTCCTTCATCCTATCATTTTGCACCTGATCGACCATTCGAGGAATACAATTAATGGGGATTTCATCAATAAATTTTTCCTCCCCTGTGAAGATATTCTGAAAGTGCTCGCAGGCAGCCTTAGCAATGTGTTCATCTCCCTGTTTCCAGTCAGCATTGTCATTGAGGATTTTATGAATAAACAGCCTTCTCCTTCTACCTCTAATCAACGCATGAAAATATTTTGAGTTGCTGTCCCCTTCTCTAAACCAATGCAACTGAGTTTTTTGTTTAAGAATAGAGTCTTCCATCTTCATGAATCTGATATATTCTGCGTTAATACCATGGAGTTCTGCCCTCTGCTCCTCTGTGTTATTGTGAATAAGGTTGTCTTCAGCATCTTTGACTCTTGCTTCAAATTCTTTAACCTTAGCATAGATATCACCAATTTGCATTTTGGACCAGACACTGAGAGTAGCTGCCAGTCTCTTCATTTTTTTATGAAAGATCCACATGGGATTTCCTTCTATAGGCCTTTTCCAGCAGTCTGTAACAGTCTCTGTAAAGGAAGGTTGATCAGCCCAACAATTGAGAAATCTGAAATATTTAGTGTGATTATCAGGCCTGGCATTCATTTCCATGAGAAGTGGACAGTGATCAGACCCCACAGAGGGAAGATGAGTAATGTTAGTCTGAGGCTTTTCCAGATTCAACCATCTATCATTAACCATAGCCCTGTCCAGCCTTTTCCACATTCTGAAATTAATACCCCTTTGATTAGACCAGGTGAATCTAGGTCCATTAAACCCCATATCCATGAGTCCACAAGCTTCAATAACTCCAATAAAATCTAAGCTTTTCCTCATGTTATAAGGGATGCCCCCCAGCTTTTCATCAATATCAGTTATAACATTAAAATCCCCCACTGTACACCAAGGAAAGGTGTCCTTAGTAACAGCAAGATGAAGAAGTCTATCCCAGAGTGGTTTTCTGAGATATTCTTTACACTTGGCATACACAAAAGTCGTGATGTAGGTCTCAGGAACTTCTGTGTGGTTAAGTTCACAAGAAATCTGTTGTTCATCAGCTTCAATCACCTTACAAGTGATCTCATTAGTCCAAAAAAGCCAGATTTTTCCATTGATGTTACTAATTGCATGATCCATAACAAGCAAACTTTTGAACAGATTTATCTGGGTATTGTCAGAGAAAGGTTCCAGCACTGCAATCATCGATACTTGGTGAATATTTTGAGATTTTTGAGTCTTTCGATAACACCTTGGGTGTTTATTCCTCTAGCATTCCATATGATTGTATTAATCATTGAGATGATTTAGAGGTGAAAATTCTAGTGTTTGGTCTTCCTGCAATTACAGGAGTCGGTGGAGATGGTGTTTTGAGAGGAAGCCTATCCAAATGTATGCCCCTGGGAGAGAGTCCCTGCTTGCTGGTGACCTGCTATAACTCCTTGTCAAATTCTGAGTCCTTATTAGGACTAAATGCTTTGATAAGTAGTTCACTAACTTCATCATCATCATCTTGAGCATTTACAGGTAGAGTGCCTTCATCTATTTCCTCTTCAGAAACTTCCACCTCATACTCATCTCTTACAGTTATCTTGGTCTGATCAGGGGGTTTTCCAGGGGTAGGGGTGTTGTATTGAGCTTTGAGAGGAACTACATCCATCACCTGGTCCACCATGATGAATTTTTTGCAAGGGTTTAATCCTTCATGGTGGTTGTCTGTAGGATTGTTTTCTTGGTGTTGTTGTTCACCCTTTTTCCTCTTGGTAGCTTCCCTTTTTTTCTTACTAGGCTTGTTCTTGCTTTTAGAAGTGTCCACCTGTTTACTAGAGCTTGCCTTGTTGCCCATATCCTTAGCCATAGCACCTTTGGGTTGATTATCTGTCTCTCTAGTATTGTGTACCTGTAGACTGACATTCTGTTTTTGACGTTGTTGGACAGCACTTACAGTGGTAGCAGAGGCTTGAGGGTCAGTCCTAAGGTCAGTCGTTTGGTTCCCATGCAAAACATGAGACAATTCCCTTCCCATAGGTTCCCCTTCCTGCATGTTAGAGGTTTTCTCCTTTACATCCATCCTCCTTCCAACAACTTCATCAGCCACAACAAAGGGGATTACAGGGGTAGGGGATTCATTGTCAACACAATGCTCAACAACACAAATTACAGGGGATAGGGGAGCTGAAATCTGATCACCAGATTCCTCAATTTCAATCACAGGAGTTACAGAGTTCATACCTGATTTCTGCAGTGCCTGTTGGTCATGAGGAGTTCTGGCCTGCTGTACCTGTACCTGTGGGATTTGTTTCTTACCTGGAGCCTGGATTTGCCGTTGAGTTTTATTTTTTCTCCTAGTTCGAGTTTGCCATTGTTCCTCCTTTTGCATAGTATATTCCTCTGTTGATCCTCCTGTATTGGTTTGCCTATTTGAAAGTGTTTTTGCTTTGTTATCCTCAAGTTGTTGATTACCTTTCAAAGTCTGATTCAGCTGCTTCTCCTGTCCCTTCTTACCTGCTTCCTCATTTTTTCTTTTTTTAAATTCCTCATCTCTTTCCTTCAAGGGGCATTCTCCAATTATATGGCCCTGATATTTACAGTACAGGCAGTAAGGAGGAACATCCTCAAATTCGATAATTTGCCACTTGCCTAAAGAGGGGTCCTTCTCAGAAAAACCCAACCACACATGTTGAGGTCTTTCTTTGGTGATATCAATTTGGACCCTCACTTTAGCAACACTACCCCTAGTTTTTTGCATGGTTGCCGAGTATAGGTATAGTGCCTTACCAATAGGGGACAGCAAAGGGGTGAGTATATCCATATAGTAGCAGTGCCATGGGAGTTCTGGCAAGGTGATCCAGATGGGCAGTATAGGGGTCTCTTCAGCTGGTTTAAAGGTAGGGGTCCATACCTGTAGCTTCATTAAATGACCAGCAATGAACATCTTCTGCTTTGTCCAGACTGCAATGTGATCAGCTTCATTGTCCAAGTCGATATAAATGTGTCTTGAATTGAAATGGACAATCTTGACCCCTCCAGTGAGTTGAGTTTGTGCAATAAAGCTCCTTCTAATAACTTCCATTTTGGGCATAGCATTGGAATATTTACCCACTAGAGTATACTTACACCTTCCTTGCATCTTAAGCATGAAATCCTCTTCATGGAAGGTTATAGAAGGATAACCTTGTCTAGTGGTAATGATAGGGGAGGTTATATCCAAAGGGGTGTCATTCTTAATTTGGTTGGCTCTAAGTCTAGTAGCTAAAGATTGGGTCACAGTTGGGGGGGCAGGGTCAGGAATTTGGTGTGTGACATTTCTGGTGGACGGGTTATTGACGGGAGTTTTATTTTGAGTCTGTTTGGGGCTGTTTTGGTTGTTTCTTTGGTGGGTGGTTCTGTGGATGTCAAAATTAGAGGAGACCTTTATGGGAGGGGGGATACGATAGTCTATATCAGGGCCTTTTTGAATGTTGTTTTCAGGTTGCTCTTTCTCCCTATTCTGCACAAAAAGATGGCCTTTCTCATGCACATTTTGGCTACTATGACTATTATTATAAGGTGGGAAGTGGAGATCATAATTATTTGGAGCAAAGTTAGATGACTTACCTGTCGTCTCCTTGATGGTGCTAGTTGGTTGTGTCCCTCCATACTCTTTGCTTTGCTGCATAGTGTTCTCATTGGAGTTGATCTTATCTTTCACCTTCCAAACGGCTTTCCCTCCATTGCCATAATATTGCTCTTGTGGTGCCCTTGTTATTTCCTTAGTGATTGTATGTTGTGCTTCCTGAGTTTGATGGGGTGATGCATTTCCATCTCCCTGCATTTGCCTTGACCCATTGACATCTGAAGTCTCTTTTAGACTCAACTGCTCCTGAGCAAGCTGCATTGGTTCTCTCATGTGATTTGGAGTGTGTTCCCTTTCCTGCTTTTTTTCGTGATTCAATATACCTGTAATTCGAACTGGTTCAAGTCTCTCCTCACTGATATGATCATCCATATTTGCTGAAATTTGTCCCTGCAATTCAGAAGACGAATACACATTAATTTGCTGTTGGATTAATGGTTTTATTACCTTAGGAATGTTGTTCTCCTCGCAGGGGATCTTTTGGGATGGCTCTGCATCGCCGTCATTGCCCAGAACTCTGACAATGTTGCCGGAATTTATGTCGCCGGAGATTTCACCGTCAAAACGGTTCGAAATTTCAGTGAGATGTACTCCTAGACATGGGGAAGATTCCCCAGTGGTTGCAGCTCCGTTTCTCTCATCGGAAGACGATCAAAATTGAAGGCGCACGTCAGGCGATATCGCGGCGATTTCTCCAGAATTCGCCTTCAAGGATCTCTCAATTTGTGTGATGGAATCATTTGATTTTTGGACTGGAGATAGATCCTTTGATGTAGATTCATGATTCTCAGTTGAATTAACACGAATCATTCCAGATTGTTCGAGGGACATAATTTTTCGAGCCCAGTTTAACTCCTCTTCAGAAATCGCGACATGGATCGCTTCAATTCTTCTCAATTTTGAAGAGTTAGCTGATGATTCTGGTGAAGCGCCCAGCTGGGGTTTATCAATGTTGGAATTGCGCGTCGAATGGGACTGGTCCGGTGGTCGGAGCACCTTTCCCGGCGGCTCTTTGGCCATTCCGGTGAACAGCTGTTCTTCCGCCTGTTGAGAGCAGATTTTTAGAGAGAGAAAAAATTTGGAAAATAGGAAAGCGATGGAATTTGGGGTTAGGGATTTAAGGTTTAGGGTTTAGGGTTTAAGTTTTAGAATTTAGGAATTTTCGTTAGGGGGTTAAGGTTTAGGGTTTACTGTTTAGGTTTTAAAGTTTAGAGTGTACGGTTTATGGTTTAGTGTTTAGGGTTTTGGGATTTCAGTTTAGGATTTAGGGTTTAGGGTTTTGAGCTTAGGATTTAGTGTTGAGGGTTTGCGGTTTATGTTTAGGGTTTAGGGTTAGGGTTACGTTGTACGGTTTAGTGTTTAGGGTTTAGAATTTATGGTTTAGGGTTTAGGGTTTATGGTTTAGGATTTGGAGTTTAGGGTTTAGGGTTTAGGCATTAGAGTTTAGGGTTTAAGGTTTATGGTTTAGGGTTTAGGGTTATTAGTTTAGGGTTTAGGGTTTTAAGTTTAGGATTAAGAGTTTAAAGTTTACGGTTTAGGTTTAGGGTTTAGGGTTAAGGGTTAAGGGTTAAGGGTTTAGGAATTAGGGTTTAGGGTTTTGGGTTTAGGTTTTAGGGTTTAGAATTTGGAGTTGTAGTTTTAGGGTGTGGGGTTAAAGGTTTCAGGTTTAGGATTTATGGTTTAGGTTTTAGGGTTTAGTGTTTACGGGTTTGAGTTTATGTGTTTAGGGTCTAGGGTTTTAGGTTTAGGGTTTAGGGTTTAGGGTGTAGTGTTCAGAGTTTAGCATTTAGGGTTTAGCGGGTAGGGTTTAAGATTTTGGGTTTAGGGTTTAGGGTTTAGGGTTTAGGGTTTGGATTTAGGGTTTATGATTTAAGGTTAGGGTTTAAGGTTTAGGGTTTAGTGTTTTGGGTATAGCGATTAGCGTTTAGTGTTTAGGATTTAGTATTTAGGGTTTAAGATTTAGGGTTACGATTTAGGGTTTATTTTAGGGTTTAGGGTTTAGGGTTTATGATTTAGGGTTTAGGATTTAATGTTAATGGTTAGGGTTTATGGTTTAGGGTTTAGGGTTTAGGGTTTAGGGTTTTGAGTTTACAGTTTAGATTTAAGGTTTATGACTAATTGTTTAGGGCTACAATTTAGGATTTAGGGTTTAAGATTTAATGTTAATGGTTAGGGTTTATGGTTTAGGGTTTAGGGTTTAGGGTTTTGAGTTTACGGTTTAGATTTAAGGTTTATGACTAATTGTTTAGGGCTACAATTTAGGATTTAGGGTTTAGGATTTAATGTTAATGGTTAGGGTTTATGGTTTAGGGTTTAGGGTTTAGGGTTTTGAGTTTACGGTTTAGATTTAAGGTTTATGACTAATTGTTTAGGGCTACAATTTAGGATTTAGGGATTAGGATTTATGGTTTAGGGCTTATGATTTACGGTTCAGAGTTTAGGGCTTACGGTTTAGACTTTAGTAATCAGGGTTTAGGGTTTAGAGTTTAGGGTTAGGGTTTAGGGTTTAAGGTTTAGGATTTAGGGTTTTGGGTTTAGGGTTTAGGGTGTAGGTTTTAAGGTTTAGGGTTTAGGACTTTTGGTTAGGGTTTGGGTAATATAGTTTAGGGTTTAGGATTAAGTGTTATGGTTTAGGGTTTAGGATTTAGGAGTTAGGGTTTATTATTAAGGGTTTTGGGTTTAATGTTTAGGATTTAGGGTTTAGGGGTCATGGTTCAGGGTTTAGGCTTGCGAATTAGTGTTTAGAGTTTATGATTTATGGTTTAGGGTTTAGAATTTAGGATTTAGGATTTAGGATTTAGTATTTAGGGATTAGGATTTAGAGTTTAGAGTTTGGATTTAAGGTTTAGGGTCAAGGGTTTATGGTTTGTGGTTTAGGATTTAGGTTTAGGATTTAGGGTTTAAGTTTAGGGTTTGGTGTTTGGGGATTGGGATTTGGGGTTTGGGGTTTGGGTTTTAGGGTTTGGGGTTTGGGATTTAGGTTTTAGGGTATAAGGTTTAGGGTTTAGGGTGTAATGATTAGGGTTTGGGATTTAGAGTTTAGGAGTTAGGGTTTAGTTTCGAGGGTTTTAGGTTTAGTGTTTAATGTTTAGTGTTTAGGATTTAGGGTTTTGGATTCAGGGTTTAGGGTTCATGGTATATGGTTTAGGGTTATGAATTAGGGTTTAGAGTTTACGATTTACGGTTTAGGGTTTAGAATTTAGGATTTCGGATTTTGGGTTTATGGTTTAGAATTTGGATTTAAGGTTTAGGGTCTAGGGTTTATGGTTTGTGGTTTAGGATTTAGGGTTTAGGATTTAGGTTTGGGGTTTGGGGTTTGGGGTTTAGGGTTTTGGGTTTGGAATTTAGGTTTTAGGGTATAAGGTTTAGGGTTTAGGGATTAGGGTTTGGGATTTAGATTTTAGGGTTTAGGGTTTATATTTAGGGTTTAGGAGTAACGGTTTTAGGGCTACGGTTTAGGATTTAGAGATTAGGTTTTAAGATGTAAGATTTAGGGTTTATGGATTAGAGTTTATTGTTTAGGGTTTAGGGTTATGGTTTAGGGTTTAGACTTTAGGAATCAGGGTTTAGGGTTTAGCATTTAGGGTTTAGAGTTTAGGGATAGGGTTTAGGGTTTAGAGTTGACGATATAGGGTTTAAAGTTTAGGGTTAGTGTTTAGGGTTTAAACTTGACGATTTAGGATTTGGGTTGACTATTTACGGTTTAGGGATTAGGGTTTAGGTTTTAGGATTTTGTGTTTAGGGTTTAGGGTTTTGGGTTTTTTTTTTTCTTTTTTAATTTTAACGACCCTTGAAGGGGTCAGGGGATTAGTAACACCCCCAGGCCTTATCATAGATAAAAAAACAAGAGCTACATACAGGGGGACATAAACCTTACCTCCACTTAATGGTGGTGCAAAAGTTGGTAGCCTACTATACGACTAGTAGGTTCTCCCACTTTTCACCAAACTAAGAAAAGGAACCTATCTGCTATGCACCTATGTAAGAGGACTCCTCTCAATAAACAGATTCTTGGAAAAATAAATAAGGGAGACTCTCCCTTTACAAAAAAAGGAAAGACTAAACAAAATCTATCCTAAACATGAGGGAGTCTATAAGAGATGACTGAAGGATCATCCAAAAGAGTGGGCATGAAGGAGTTCAAGCTCCTTCACTGATTCTCTATGCTACAAATAAATCATGGAGGTTTCTTGATTCTCTTCATTTTCTTTCTTCTGAAGCTTGCCAGACCATCTATGTCAAGTTGAAGATATGCTGCTGCTTCATTAGGCAGTTGCTGATTTTTGTAATAAATTTGAGGAGTCGTGATTTGGTGGCTGTGTTTGGAAAGTGCATCTGCCACATAATTGGCTTCTCTGAAGGTATGAATACATTTAAAGTGTGAGAAGTAAGTAGTGAGCATTTGTATTTTCTGAATTTGAGGAGCAATGTTCCATGCAGGGACTGATTTGGCTAATAACCAGTCCACCAACAGCTGGGAGTCGACCTCCAAGATGATTTTGTGGTAGTTTAGATGAACCCACCATGATATACCGAAGATCGCCGCCTCTACTTCTGCTTGGTTGTTAGTACCTTCCCCCAACAGAGCTGAATATACAAAGATTAGCTTCCCATTTGAATCCCTGAGAATACCCACTGCCCCTATTTTCCCCGGGTTGCTTATAGCACTTCCATCAGTGTTTAGTTTAACCCACACTTCAGGGGTTTGATCCACTGCACTAGAGTAACTTTGGTATCGTGGTAGCATTGCTCGATGAGGATACAAATATTCTTCCAGCTAGAGGGCCAAGAAATATAAGGAAATCTTATATACAGCAGCCTGAAAGTGTCCTTAAACACAACAAATTTGACCCTAGCAAGGTTGGATTGTTTACCTCCGTACTTCTGAGCACATCTATTTTCCCACAAGTTCCAACAAATAGGATTTAGGGTTTAGGGTTTAAGGTTTGTGGTTTAGGATTGAACGTTAGGGTTTAGGGATTATAGTTTAGGGTTGACGGTTTAGGGTTAATGGTTAGGGTTAGGGTTTAGTGTTTATAGTTTAGGATTTAGGGTTTAATGTCAAGGGTTTTAAGTTTTGTGTTTAAGGTTTAGTGTTTAGGATTTAGGGTTGTGGATTTAGGGTTTAGGGTTCAGGCTTACGAATTAGGGTTTAGAGTTTATGATTTTTGGTTTAGGGATTAGAATTGAGGATTTAGGATTTGGGGTTTAGGGTTTCGGGTTTGGGATTTAGGTTTTAGGGTATAAGGTTTAGGGTTTAGGGAATAGGGTTTGGGATTTAGATTTTAGGGTTTAGGGTTTAGGGTTTAGGGTTTAGCAGTAATGGTTTTAGGGCTACGGTTTAGGATTTAGAGATTAGGTTTTAAGATGTAGGATTTAGGGTTTATGGATTAGAGTTTATTGTTTAGGGTTTAGGGTTATGGTTTAGGGTTTAGACTTTAGGAATCAGGGTTTAGGGTTTAGCCTTTAGGGTTTAGAGTTTAGGGTTAGGGTTTAGGGTTTAGAGTTGACGATTTAGGGTTTAGAGTTTAGGGTTAGGATTTAGGGTTTAAAGTTGATGATTTAGGGTTTAGGGTTTAGAGTTGACGATTTAGGGTTTAGGGATTAGGGTTTAGGTTTTAGGATTTAGTGTTTAGGGTTTAGGGTTTTGGGTTTAGGGTTTAGGGTTTTTTTTTTCTTTTTTAATTTTAACGACCCTTTGAGGGGTCAGAGGCATAGTAACCCCCCAGGCTTTATCATAGATAAAAAAACACAAGAGCTACATAGAGGGGGACATAAACCGTACCTCTACTTAATGGTGGTGCAAAAGTTGGTAGCCTACTATACGACTAGTAGTTTCTACCACTTTTCACCAAATTAAGAAAAGGAACCTATCTGCTATGCACCTATGTGAGAGGACTCCTCTCGATACACAGATTCTAGGAAAAATAAATAAGGGAGACTCTCCCCTTACAAAAAAGGAAATACTAAACAAAATCTATACTAAACACGAGGGAGTCTATAAGAGATGACTGAAGGATCATCCAAAAGAGTGGGCCTGAAGGAGTTCAAGCTCCTTCACGGATCCTCTATGCTACGAAAAAATCATGGAGGTTTCTTGATTCTCTTCATTTTCTTTCTTCTGAAGCTTGCCAAACCATCCATGTCAAGTTGAAGATATGTTGCTGCTTCCTTAGGCAGTTGCTTATTGTTGTAATAAATTTGAGGAGTCGTGATTTGGTGGCTGTGTTTGGAGAGTGCATCTGCCACATAATTGGATTCTCTAAAGGTATGAATACATTTAAAGTGTGAGAAGTGAGTAGTGAGCATTTGTATTTTCTGAATTTGAGGAGCAATGTTCCATGCAGGGACTGATTTGGCCAGTAACCAGTCCACCAACACCTGGGAGTCGACCTCCAAGATGATTTTGTGGTAGTTTAGATGAACACACCAAGATATACCGAAGATCGCCGCCTCTACTTCTGCTTGGTTGTTAGTACCTCCCCCCAACGGAGCTTAATATACAAAGATTAGCTTCCCATTTGAATCCCTGAGAATACCCACTGCCCCTATTTTCCCGGGTTGCTTAAAGCACTTCCATCATTGTTTAGTTTAACCCACACTTCAGGGGCTTTGATCCACTGCACTAGAGTAACTTTGGTATCGTGGTAGCATTGCTCGATGAAGATACAAATATTCTTCCAGCTAGAGGGCCAACAAAATATAAGGAAATCTTATATGCAACAGCCTGAAAGTGTCCTTAAACACAACAAATTTGACCCTAGCAAGGTTGGATTGTTTACCTCCGTATTTCTTAGCACATCTATTTTTCCACAAGTTCCAACAAATAGGATTTAGGGTTTAGGGTTTAAGGTTTGTGGTTTAGGATTGAACGTTAGGGTTTAGGGATTATAGTTTAGGGTTAAGGGTTTAGGGTTAACGGTTAGGGTTAGGGTTTAGTGTTTACAGTTTAGGATTTAGGGTTTAATGTCAAGGGTTTTAAGTTTAGTGTTTAAGGTTTAGTGTTTAGGATTTAGGGTTGTGGATTTAGGGTTTAGGGTTCAGGGTTACGAATTAGGGTTTAGAGTTTATCATTTTTGGTTTAGGGATTAGAATTTAGGATTTAGGATTTGGGGTTTAGGGTTTCCGGTTTGGGATTTAGGTTTTAGGGTATAAGGTTTAGGGTTTCGGAATTAGGGTTTGGGATTTACATTTTAGGGTTTAGGGTTTAGGGTTTAGATTTAGGGTTTAGGAGTAATGGTTTTAGTGCTACGGTTTAGGTTTTAGAGATTAGGTTTTAAGATGTAGGATTTAGGGTTTATGGATTAGAGTTTATTGTTTAGGGTTTAGGGTTATGGTTTAGGGTTTAGACTTTAGGAATCAAGGTTTAGGGTTTAGCCTTTAGGGTTTAGAGTTTAGGGTTAGGGTTTAGGGTTTAGAGTTAACGATTTAGGGTTTAGAGTTTAGGGTTAGGGTTTAGGGTTTAGGGTTTAAAGTTGATGAGTTAGGGTTTAGGGTTTAGAGTTGACGATTTAGGGTTTAAGGATTAGGGTTTAGGTTTTAGGATTTAGTGTTTAGGGTTTAGGGTTTTGGGTTTAGAGTTTAGGGTTTTTTTTTTCTCTTTTAATTTTAATAACCCTTGAAGGGGTCAGGGGATTAGTAACACCCCCAGGCCTTATCATAGATAAAAAAACAAGAGCTACATAGAGGGGGACATAAACCTTACCTCCACTTAATGGTGGTGCAAAAGTTGGTAGCCTACTATACGACTAGTAGGTTCTCCCACTTTTCACCAAACTAAGAAAAGGAACCTATCTGCTATGCACGTATGTGAGAGGACTCCTCTCGATACACAGATTCTAGGAAAAATAAATAAGGGAGACTCTCCCCTTACAAAAAAAGGAAAGACTAAACAAAATCTATCGTAAACACGAGGTAGTCTATAATAGATGACTGAAGGATCATCCAAAAGAGTGGGCCTGAAGGAGTTCAAGCTCCTTCACTGATCCTCTATGTTACGAATAAATCATGGAGGTTTCTTGATTCTCTTCATTTTCTTTCTTCTGAAGCTTGCCACACCATCCATGTCAAGTTGAAGATATACTGCTACTTCTTTAGGCAGTTGTTGATTGTTGTAATAAATTTGAGGAGTCGTGATTTGGTGGCTATGTTTGGAGAGTGCATCTGCCACATAATTGGCTGCTATGAAGGTATGAATACATTTAAAGTGTGAGAAGTGAGTAGTGAGCATTTGTATTTTCTGAATTTGAGGAGCAATGTTCCATGCAGGGACTGATTTGGCCAGTAACCAGTCCACCAACAGCTGGGAGTCGACCTCCAAGATGATTTTGTGGTAGTTTAGATGAACCCACCATGATATACCGAAGATCGTCGCGTCTACTTCTGCTTGGTTGTTAGTACCTTCCCTCAACGGAGCTGAATATACAAAGATTAGCTTCCCATTTGAATCCCTGAGAATACCCACTGCCCCTATTTTCCCCGGGTTGCTTAAAGCACTTCCATCAGTGTTTAGTTTAACCCACACTTCAGGGGCTTTGATCCACTGCACTAGAGTAACTTTGGTATCGTGGTAGCATTGCTCGATGAGGATACAAATATTCTTCCAGCTAGAGGGCCAACAAATATAAGGAAATCTTATATGCAGCAGCCTGAAAGTGTCCTTAAACACAACAAATTTGACCCTAGCAAGGTTGGATTGTTTACCTCCGTAGTTTTTAGCACATCTATTTTTCCAGAAGTTCCAACAAATAGGATTTAGGGTTTAGGGTTTAAGGTTTGTGGTTTAGGATTGAACGTTGGGGTTTAGGGATTATAGTTTAGGGTTGAGGGTTTAGGGTTAATGGTTAGGGTTAGGTTTTAGTGTTTATAGTTTAGGATTTAGGGTTTAATGTCAAGGGTTTTAAGTTTAGTGTTTAAGGTTTAGTGTTTAGGATTTAGGGTTTATGGTTTAGGGTTACGAATTAGGGTTTAGAGTTTATGATTTTTGGTTTAGGGATTAGAATTTAGGATTTAGGGTTTAGGGTTTAGGTTTTAGAGTTTGGATTTAAGGTTTAGGGTCTAGGTTTACTGTTTGGGATATAGGGTTTGGGTTTAGGATTTAGGGTTTAGGTTTGGGTTTTGGGGTTTGGGGTTTGGGGTTTAGGGTATATGGTTTGGGGTTTAGGGTTTAGGGTTTAAGGTTTAAGGTATAGGGTATAGGGATTAGGGTTTATGGTTTAGGGTTTGGGATTTAGGGTTTAGGGTTTAGGATTTTGGGTTTTGGTTTTGCGTTTAGGATTTTGAGTTTAGGGTTTACAGTTTAGGGTTTAGGTTTAGGGTTTAGGATAAATGGTTTAGGGCTAGGGATTAGGGTTTAGGGTTTAGGGTTTAGGGTTTATGGATTAAGGTTTAGGGTTAGGGTTTATGGTTTAGGGTTTAGGATTTAGAGTTCTTATATAAGGTTTGGTGTCTATGGTTTACTTTTTGGGGTTTAGGATTTAGGTTTCGGGTTTGAGGCTTTGGGTATAGGGTTTGGGGTTTGGGGTTTTTCTCTTTTTTTTTTTTTTTTTTTATTTATTCGAACGACCCTTGTGGGGTCAGGGGCTTAGCAACACCCTAGGCCTTAATATAAATAAAAACAAAAGAAGTACAAGGAGGGGGACATAAACCTAACCTCCAATCCTATGGTGGTTCATTAGTCGACCTTTCTACTAAGGATAGTCAACTTATCCCCGTTCTAAAAAAGGAAAATTTAGAAGCTAAGCACCTAAAAGAGAGGACTCCTCTTGATACAAAGAATCTAGAAATTGTAAATAAGGGAAACTCTCCCCTTACAAAAGTAAGAAAAGAAAACCTATACCTATTCAAAAAAGCTATAATTATCCAATCATAGCCCGGTTGAAAAGGTTGCACATAACTTCAAGGAGGTTGTTTAATTCTTCTGTGTCTCCTTCTTCTGAAATTTTGCATACCCATTTTTTCCAGAATGTAGCTTTCTCGAGATGCGCCTAATAGTTGATGAAAAGTGTAGAAATGTTGAATATTATCTTGTCTATGACTCCATTTAGATAAATGATCAGCTGTACAATTAGCTTCCCTGAATGTATGTTTGCATTGGAAGTACACGCACTGACTAGTGATATTTTTAAGTTCATGTATGTGTTGCTAAAGTTGCCAAGGTGGTGAGCTGTTGTGATTGAGCCATTTGTTAAGCAGCTCAGAATCCACCTCCAAAATGATCTTCTTGTATCCATGTTGCACACACCAATTGACTCCATGTGCAGTTGCTTGTATCTCTGCTTTGTTGTTGGTACCAAATCCAAGAGGTATAGCATATGCATAGACTATATTCCCTTGGTCATCCCTTAGAATTCTTCCTCCCCCAATTTTACGTGGATTGCTAAGGGCACTACCATCTGTATTCAGCTTGTACACTTCTATAGTAGGTTTGTCCCAGCCGACTGGAATTACCTTAAGCTCATGCCTGCAGTTCACTACCATGCTGATCACGTCCTTCTAGTTGTTGGGCCATTGCAGGTATGGGAACATAGTGATAAATAATTGCATCATGTTTTTGAATATGAGGTACTCGACTCTACCAATACTGGACTGCTTGCCTCCATATTTAACTGAGCACCTGTTTTTCCACAGATTCCAGAAAATGAAGATAGGGAGGGCTTGATTTAAAAGTTTGTGAACCTCGTTGTTGTGTTGGCTACTTCTCCAAGTCATCAATAAGATTCTCAAAGTGGTGCATGAGTGTTCAATTCCCAGCAGTGCCGCATGGACCTTCCAAATGTGATTAGCAAAATTTCCAGACACAAGAATGTGATCAATATTATCCCTCCCTGGTCTGTGACAGCAGTAACAGTTGGCTGGCTCAATTCCAAAGCTGGCAAGCTTTTCGTTGGTTGGCAACTTGCCTCTCAAAGCTCTCCAAATAAAGAAAGACACTTTGAAGAGGAAATTTTTATGCCATATGAAAGTGTTGATCAGATCATTGGCATGTTTTTTTCTGATAGTTTCCCATGCAGATGAGATAGAAAACTGACCACTATCCGCTGGAGTCCAGACTGCTTCATCAAGAACCTTTTCATGTTGTTGAATATGAGTATTAAGGATGATAGGGACAATGAGAGGGGAAGCATGTTGTCTCACTAAGCTTTCCTTCCATAGTCCTTCTTCAATAAAATGAGAAACTTGGAGATTATTTAAACTAGAAATATTGTCCATGTGATCAGCCAAAGGTCCATTCCTAAGCCAATTATCCCACCAAAAGGAAGAGCTTCCTGAGTGGATTTTCCAGGTAATGTGAGGCTCCATAGTAGGTCTGTTTCTAAAAGGTATTTCCAAACCAAAGATTAGCCCATATCCCATTTGTTGGCCACTGGATTGGCTTTTTGACAATACTTAGCTTTTAAAAATTGTCCCCATAGAGACTTTTTCGTCCTGAAGGTCCACAACTGTTTATATTGAAAAGAATTACAAATGTCATAAATGAGTCTCACCCCTATACCACCTTCATCATAAGGATAACTGAGGGTTTCCCATGAGGCCCAATGATACGTTTTCCTTCCTTTGTCCATTCCCCAGAAGAAATCAGCAGTGATGCTCTTCAGATATTTAAAGGTAGTTTTCGAAGGAGATATAGCAGCCATAGTGTAAATAGGAATAGATTGCAGTACATGTTTCACTAAAGTGACTCTACCTCCAAAACTTAGAATTCTGGAATGCCAACCACTAATTTTCTTAACCACTTTGTCCACCAATTCAGAATAATATATAATCCTTTGTCCACCAATGTATAAGGGGCACCCTAGGTAATTAATGGGACTCTCTTTCCTGCTAAACCCAGTGATTTCTTTGATCCCAACAATGATATCAGTACTGGTATTTGAAGGGACCATAAAATGACTTTTGGACTTGTTTAGGAGTTGATCAGAAACTGCCTCATAAGTAGAAATTGTCTTCATAATAAGCTGCACATACTACCTGGTTTCTGATGTGAAGATGATAATATCATGAGCAAAGCTTAAATGGTTAATCTGAGGCCTCTGAGCTCCATTTGAAATCCCTTATACATTTGATTCTGATGAAGAAGATTCAACATTCTGGATAATACCTCAGCCCCCAAAATAAATAGGGCTGGGTAAAGGGGATCACCTTGTTTGAGACCTCTTGTGGAGTGAAAAAACCATGCCTTTTGCCATTAATGATCACAGAGTACCAGTAGTTACTTATAATTCTCCAGACCCTGTGAATGAAAAGTTCTCCAAACCTCATTTTCCTCAAGACCAGACAAGTATAGGACCATGACACTCTGTCATAGGCTTTTACCATGTCAAGCTTGATCACAACATTATCTCCTTCTTTGGATTTTTTAATGCCATGAATGATTTCTTGGGCCAACATGATGTTTTCAGAGATGTTCCATCCCCTAACAAAACCAGATTGATTTTCCGAAATTAGGTTAAGAAGGATAGGAGCAAGTCTGGTGCTAAGAATTTTGGAAATGATTTTGTTGGAGAAGTTGCTGAGGCTGATGGGTTTAAACTCATTAAGCTTGTTTGGATGGTCCACTTTAGGGAGGAGAACCAAGCATGCATGAGTCATGAACTTAGGTATAATGTGACCAGTAAAAAAGGATTGAACTGCAGCCAGTAAATCTTCCTTAATAATACCCCAGCAAGACTGGTAAAATTTTCCTCCTATTCCATCAGGACCTGGTGCTAAGTAAGGATTCATAGACATTACCTCCTATTTCAGTTCATCCATGGTTGGAATGCTGTCAAGGACCTGGTTCTGTTCTTGAGTAACCATTCTGGGCATGCACTGCAGAATATCTTCACTGATTCTAGCAGTATGCCCAATGAATATGTTCTGAAAGTATTGACACTCTTCTTTAGCAATGTTGTCATCTCCTTGTACCCAATCTCCTTCTTCTGTACATATTCTATGAATGAAAAGTCTCCTCCTTCTTCCCCTCATAAGTGCATGAAAATACTTGGTATTTGCATCCCCCTCCTTGAACCAATGTATCTGAGTTTTCTGTTGGAGGATGGACTGTTCCAGCTTTAAATATCTAATGTATTGGGCATTTATTTTATGCAGCTTGGACCTATTTTCTTCAGTATTAGAAATAATGAGTGCTTCTTCAACACCTCTGACCTGTTCTTCATACTCCTTTGCTTTTGCAAATATATCTCAATACTCCAACCTTGACCAATTACTCAGAGTGTTAGTCAGCCTCATCATTTTATTCTGTAAGGACCACATGGGAATACCAGAAACTTCCATTTCCCAACATTCCTTAACAGTTGCATAGAAATTAGGATTTTCTGTCCAACAATTAAGAAGTTTGAAATACTTTGTAACTTGATCTTGTCTCATAGTCATTTCCAACAATAAGGGGCAATGATCTGACCCCACTGATGGAAGATGAGTAATAGTGGTTTGAGGCATAATTTCAAGCCATTTATCATTCACCATGGCCCTATCAAGCCTCTTCCAAATCCTAGCCTCCTCAGCTCTTTGGTTGCACCAAGTGAATGGTTGACCATTTTACCCAATGTCAATCAACCCACAAGCCTCAATGACACTAATAAACTCAAAGCTCTTATTCATGTTGTATTCCCTGCTTCCTTGTTTCTCTTGAGTGGAAGTAATAACATTGAAGTCTCCAATAGTGCACCAAGGAAGGTTAATTTCAGAAATTTGCAAGAGTTTATCCCACAAAGACCTCCTGAGTTGATCTTTGCATTTGGCATATACATAAGAAATAATAAATTTCTCTAGGTAATCTGAATGCTTCAGTTCACATGTAGTGTGCTGCTCATCAGTAACAAGAATATTACAGTCCAACTCTCCAGCCCAAAAAAGCCAAATTTTAGCATTGGGATTACTTTGAGCCTTGTCCATATTAAGTTGAATTCTATAACTATTGATTTGAGAACTATCTGCAAAAGGTTCAAGAATTACAATCATGGTAAGATTGTATATTTTCTTGAGAGTTTGAATCCTTTCCAAAGATCCTTGGGTGTTGATACTCCTAGCATTCCAGCAAAGGGTTTTAAGCATCATAAACCTCTGCTTTTAGCTCTAGTATTTGGTCTGCTAATGGTAGTAGATGTGCTGTTGGATATAGTTGTTTGCCTTGTTTCCTTTCTTCCTCTAGGAGATAAATCTTGTTTCCCAGTGATTTCTTGGACCTCTTCTTGATATTCAGTGTGGAATGTGGAGCCAAAGGCCTTAATTAACTGGTTACTGATCTCCTCCTCTTCATCCTCATCATCATCAATGGACTGCGTGTCTTGGTCATATTCATCCTCAGAATTGTTGACCCCATATTCATCAAATTCCTCATCAATCTCATTCTGTCTCTGTTGCCCCTTGTCTGCACCAAATCCTTTTGTTGTCTCTTTTTTATAACATCTCTCCTTTTTTTGCTTAACTTGGCTTGAGATTTATTGTTAGGAGGCTTATCAGGTGGTTCCCCTGGAGCCTTAGTATTCTGTGGAGTCTGCTAATTTATTCCTTTCTTCTCTTGTTGAATACCAGTGATGTGCTTCCCATCAGTACCAGCTTGTAGCTATCCCTGAGGACTAATTTCTGCAACTTGATTTTCCTTGCCTATACTCTGTATATGTTGATCATCTGCATGCTAATTTTTGTCTGGCTTTTCCTGTTTTGAGGGGTAGCAGGGGCTCTATAGTCTCTAAGATGGTCAGTGTATTTCCCCTCATGCAGAACATGAGTCAATTCCCTCTCTTTGGTTACCCCATCCTGCAGGTTAATTGGTTTCTCCTTTATCCCTCCATCCATCCCTCCAGAAACTTCAACAACATTCACAGCAGTCTCCACATGTATAGTATTGGGGTCATGGGGTGTTGGGAGACTTAAGTCAATACCTGTAGTCTTGCTATAATGTCTGACTGCTTCTTGATTTTTCTGAGTATGCTTTTTGTTGTGATGGTTTGTTGATGGTGAATCCTTACCTGATTCATGCTTTGCTTGATCTTCTTGCTCAGCAGGTTTATTATTGGTGTCCTCTCCATCCTTGCCTATGGTAGGTTGTTCTTGCATATCTAAATCACTATAAATGTTATGAGTAGAAATTATGTGAGTCATACCTGTTCGTACTGCTTGTTGTGGGGCTTGGTCCCTGTTTTCCTTATTTTGAGGTGATCTTGGCCTCCATACAGTCTTCGGATTGACCTGGTCCTGATTTTTATGTTGTTTCCTTTTCTGAGTCTGCCACTGGTCATCTTGTTCTTGATATTCCTTTTCCTGCTGTACTTGGGAATTTTCGTTAGACTGGATGTCGGTTTGCTTGCCTTCTCCTATGGTTGGGTTAGTTGTTTTGTCTTGTTTCTCTTGTTCACCTTTTGGCTTACTTTTCTTGTATGCTTCCATCTCTTTCTTTTTTGGTAATCCTCATCCCTTTGCTTGATTGTACATGCCTGTATCATGTGCCCTTGATGTTTACAGTAATTACAATAGTCTTGTATGTTGTCATATTCGATGGCTTGCCACTTTCCTCTAGTCAAATCTTCTTCATCATAACCAAACCAAATATGTTGTTTCTTTTCTTTGGTAAGGTCAATCTGGATTCTTACCCTAGCCAAACTACCTCTTGTTTTTTGGGCTGATGCATTGTCAAGGTAAAGAACCTTCCCAATAGGAGACAAGAGGGCAGTTATGATTTCTTTCTTATAACAATGCCATGGTAACCCTGGTAGGGATACCGATACTGGTACAAATGGGGTTTCCTCTTCAGGTTTGAAGGTGGGAGTCCAGGTTTGGATCCTCATAAGCTGGCCCTCTATGGTCATTTTTTACTTTGTCCAAACAGTAATATAATCCAATTCATTGTCAAGATCAATATAGACATGCCTAGAATTGTAATGATCTATCTTGACTCCTCCAGATAATTGAGTTTGAGTTATGAAACTCTTTCTGATGCTCCATCTTAGGCATTGCATTTCTGAATTTCCCAATAAGGGTGAACCTGCAATCTGTAGCACAATTTGTCATAAAATCCTCCTCCTTAAATATCACAGCCATCTTTCCTTGCTTGGTTGTGACCTTAGGTTTCTCAAACATTACACGAGCAGTATTTTTGGCCTGGTTGTATCTAAGTTTGGCAGCATAGGTTTGAACCACAGTGTATGGAGCAGGTTCTTGAACTACATCCTTGTTAGGTTGTTGTTGCGTGTTATGTTTGTTTGGTTCCTTAGGAAGGAAGTGATCCTGAAACACCTGTTTATTCTGTGGAACATGGGGATTATGTCTAGCAAAATTGTTGGAAATTTGGGGGAACTGACTTTGTTGAGGGGGATGGTTCCTAACATCATTTCCATTGTTGTGCTGAGTATCTGCAGATTCCCTATAACCCTGTTTTGGTCTAATCTCATTGACCTATACCTGTGTCTGATTAACACTTTTCTGGGCAGCACTCATATGCTCAGTTGCATTATGATGCAGCTGAGTCGAGACTTTATCAGTCACAATAACATTTAGTTGGGAATTAGAAGACTTAACAGCCTGCACCTTTCCAAGTTTATGCAGCTCTACAACACTCTATACTTCTTTAACAGTAGACTTATCAGAAAATTTAGAGACCTTACCTGCTTGCATTGCCTCTTCCTGCGATTCTGGGCTTATGATGATCACTTCCCTGGCATTATGTTGGTCTCCTTGTTGTTTGCGCTTGCCCTCCTTGTGTTGTTGTGCACTTGAATTGTTTTGACCTTAGTTTTGAACCTGATCCTGCACTTGAGTATTCTCCTGATTTAGGATGCTAGTAAATCGAGTAGTATTCACGTCCTCCCCTGCACCTTGCACCTTTGATGTATTGCTATCATCCTTCAACTCCAAATTGTCATGTGCATCATCAACTTCGTTTGAATTTGATGGACTGTTTTCCTTCTGATTACTGGGACTTGTAATATCCTTCCCCTGCCAAGTGGAAGAAACATTTATGTTAAAATGTTGTTTAGCATTGACAATTGTTACCTGGAGGTGGTTGTCTTCATCAGTGAGAGTCGTTTGGTGTATCTTTTGGTCCTTTGTGATGACCGGAGCTCGGACATCCTCACCGGAAATTTTCTTGCCGGTGATTCCTTCATTAAAATGGTTAGAAATTTCAGCAAGATGTACTCCCTGTCCTGGGGAAGATTCCCCATTTGTTGAAATCTCATTCAGACCATTAGAACTTGGTCGAATATGAGGGCGCACTTCTGACGATTCCCAGGCGATTCCTTCCAAAATCACTTTAGTAGATCTCTCAATTGGGTCGGTGGAAACATTTGATTTTTGGACTGAACATAGATCATTAGATGTAGATTCAAGATTCCCTTGCATTTTAACTTGAATCATTCCAGATTTTTCCAAGGAAATGATTTTACGAGCCCAGTCCAACTCTTGCTCTGAAATCGCGACATGGATCGCTTCAATTCTTTGCAATTTTGAAGAGTTGTCGGACGATTCTGAGGAGGCGCTTGTGTGGGGTTTGTGCATATTGGAGTTGCACGTCGAATGGGACTAATCCGGTGGCCGGAGCTGCATCCCCGGTGGCTCTATCGCCATTCCATTGAACTGCTACTTCTACCGCCTGTTGAGCGTTATTTTGAGAGCAAATTTTTAGAGAGAGAAAAAAATTGAGAAATGAAGAAGTGATGGGGTTTGGGTTTTAAGGTTTAAGTTTAGGGTTTAGTCTTTAGAGTTTAGAGTTTAGAGTTTAGAGTTTAGGATTTACTGTTTAGGTTTTAGAGTTTGGGATTTATGATTTGTGGTTTAGGGTTTAGGGTTTAGGGTTTTGAGTTTTGGATTTAGGGTTTATGGTTTTGAGTTTAGGATTTAGGGTTGAGGGTTTGCGGTTTATGTTTAGGGTTTAGGTTTAGGGTTAGGTTGTACGATTTAGTGTTTAGGGTTTAGAATTTATGGTTTAGGGTGTTGGGTTTATTGTTTAGGATTTGGAGTTTAATGTTTAGGGTTTAGGGCTTAGGGTTTAGGGATTAGGCTTTAGAGTTTAGGGTTAAAGGTTTATGGTTTAGGGTTTAGGGTTTAGGCTTTAGGCTCTTTTTTTTTATTTATTTATTTGAACGACCCTTGGAGGGGTCAGGGGCTTAGCAACACCCCCAGGCCTTAGCATTAATTAAAAGACAAAATACATAGAGGGGGGCATAAACCTGACCTCCGATCCTATGGTGATTCAGTAGTCGACCTACCTAAGGTTAGTCAACTCTTCCCCGTACAAAGAAAGATAAACCAAAATACTAAGTACCTAAGAGAGGACTCCTCTCTATACAAAGTATCTATGAATTTTAAATAAGGGAGACTCTCCCTATACAATATCAAAACAAACCTATATCTATTCCAAGGAGTTATGCTTTTGAGCCATAGCTAGGTTGGAGAGACTTGAACCATCTCAAGGTGGTTCTTTGATTCGTTTTATTTTCCTTCTTCTGAAGTTGACCATCTCAATCATGTCTAATTGATAATATGCATTAGCTTCTTTTGGTAGTTGTTGACTGTTGCAATATATTTGAGGACTTGTCATTTTGTGGCTATGCTTAGATAAAGAGTCAGCCACATAGTTGGCTTCCCTGAAGATGTGTGTGCATCGGAAATTTTGGGTTTGTTTGATGAGTTCTTGAAGCTGCTGTAGTTGTGTGATAATGCTCCATGGGGGCCTGATTTTCAGCGTGATCCAATCTACCAGCAGCTGTGAATCCACCTCCAAAAAAACATTTCTATAGCCTAATTGAAGAACCCATGTCATGCCAAATATGGCTGCCCCTATTTCAGCTTGGTTGTTGGTGCCTTCCCCCAAAGGTGTAGCAAATGCTAATAACATTTCTCCTTCTTGGTCCCTTAAAATACCACCTGCTCCTGCTCTACCAGTGATGCTCTGTGCACTGCCGTCCGTGTTGATCTTGACCCATCGATCTGTGGGTTTAATCCATTTGACAAGAACCACTTTGGTATCATGTAGACAGTTTTCGCCTAACAGAAACAGCTCGTTCCAATTTGAAGGCCATTTTATTTGGGGGAAAAGTATGCACATTAATTTGTAGTTGTCCTTGTAGATTGCATATTTAACTCGACTAATGTTGGACGATTTGCCTCCATATTTGGTAGCATAACGATTCTTCCAAAGATTCCAACAAATAAATATTGGTGTAGCTTGTAGTAGTAGTTTGTGTGCTTCATTGTTGTACTTAGCTGACCACCATTGCGAGATGAGTTGAATTAAGGATCTGTGATCAGGTACGATTCCAGCCGCAGCAGTAAAGCTCTTCCACACGTAGGTAGCAAAGTGTCCATTGTTGAAGGTGTGTTCTATAGTGTCCAGCCCTGGCCTGTAATAACAACAAAAACAATTGGCAGGCTCGTTGCCAAAGCTGGTCAGTTTTTCGTTAGTAGGAAGTTTACCACGTAAAGTTCTCCATAATAGAAAAAAGGTTTTAAAAGGAATACTCTTGTGCCAAATGAATGTATTAAACATTGTCTTGGTCCTCTTTTCTCTAATCTCATTCCACGCAGAAGAACATGTAAACTTGCCGTCTGTGTTGAGTTTCCAGATGGCTTGGTCAGGGATATCTTGCTGTATATAGAACCTGGTGGCCAGTATGTCAGCGAGGTAATTGCTGGGAGCTAGTCGAGTGAGCATATTCTGGTTCCATTGTCCCCCGACCCAAAATTCTTCTACAGTAATGTTGTTGAATCTATTACTGTTCGAGGAGAACTGAGCAAGAGGTCCAACACCAAGCCAGTTGTCCCACCAAAAGGAGCAGTTGCCTGAGTTTAGTTTCCACAGAATGTGATCTTCAACTTTATGTTTGTTATGCATCAGATGTCGCCACGTTAAGGAATCACCTGTGTCCCATTTCTTGCTAATAGGATTTGATCTTTGACAATATTTAGCCTTCAAAAAATCTCCCCAAAGGGTTTGTTTAGATCTAAAGCACCACCATTGTTTGTATTGGAATGCCTTGCATACATCCTTAAGGTTTCTCATGCCAATACCTCCTTCATCATAGGGAAAACTTAAGTTTTTCCAAGAGGCACAATGATATTTTTTCCTCTCGTTCCTCCATCCCCAGAAGAAGTCAGCCATAATACTTTGAACCTGTTTTAGGACAGTAACAGGAGGGGTCACTGCTGATAAGAGATGGATAGGTAGGGATTGTAACACATGTTTGACCAGGATCGCTCTACCTCCATAGCTCAATAACCTTGTTTGCCAACCTGTAATTCTGCCCAACACTTTGTTAATGAGATCCGAGAAGTAAATGATTCTCGGTCTACCAACAAATAAGGGACAACCAAGATAAGTAAGAGGGCCATCTTTCTATTTGAAACCAGTGATTCTCTTGATCCTATCCCTAGTGTTATTGAAGGCACTAGTATGGACCATGTAGTGGCTTTTGTCACTGTTAATAAGTTGGCCTGAGATCTCTTCGTAGTTCTTCAGGGTTTGCATAACGAGCTTAAGAGTCTTCTGTCTCCCTGAGGTGAAGAGTATAATGTCATCAGCAAAGCTTAAGTGGTTCACTGGAGGACCTCTAGGTTCCATGTAGAAGCCAAAGTAATCTGGGTGGCTGTGAAGTCTGTTGAGGGATCTGGACAGGACCTCTGCACCTAAAATAAATAGGGCCGGGGATAGTGGATCGCCTTATTTGAGACCTCTAGTGGAGTGGAAGAAACCATGCCTTTTGCCATTGACGATGATAGAATACCAATTGTTAGCCATTATTCTCCAAACTATATCAATAAAGACCTCATCAAACCCCATTCTTCTTAGCACCAAACAAATATAGGACCAAGAGACCCTATCATAAGCTTTAGCCATGTCTAATTTAATAATAACATTGCTTCCAATATTAGGTCTCTTGATCTGATGAATGATCTCTTGTGCCAGCATGATGTTTTCAGATATGCTTCTCCCTTTAACAAATCCAGATTGATTGAGAGATACCAACTTAGGAAGAATAGGACTAAGTCTAGAGCTCACTATTTTAGATATGATCTTGCTAGTGAAATCGCTAAGACTGATAGGCCTGAATTCTGTGAGTTTATTGGGGTTACTCACCTTAGGGAGGAGCACAATGCATGAATGAGACATATATTTGGGAATCATTTGACCACAGAAGAAAGCATGGATGACATCAAGGAGGTCATGCTTAATGATATTCCAACATTTTTGAAAGAAATATCCATTCATCCCATCCGGACCAGCTGCAGAGTTAGGATTCATACAGAAGATTACTTCCTTCAACTCTTCCAGATTAGGCATTGTAGTTAGGCTACTATTATGTTCTTGAGTGACTATCCTGGGGATGCACTCCAAGGCCCTCTCATTGATCAGGCTGCTTTCCCCTGTAAATATTTCCTGAAAATGCTCACAGGCTGCTTCAGCAATATTATCGTCGCCTTGTATCCAATCCCCATCGCTCCTGCTAAGTTTGTGAATGAATAATTTTCTTCTTCTTCCCCTTATAAGAGAGTGGAAGTATTTTGTGTTACTATCACCCTCTTTGAACCACTGTAACTGAGTCTTCTGTTTCAAAATGGAATCTTCAACCTTCAAGAATCTGATGTACTCTGCATTGAGTTCATGGAGTTTAGCTCTGTTGGTGTCATTGGGCTCGTGAATTAAGCTCTCCTCTGCAGCTCTGACTTTTTCTTCATACTCTTTGACTTTATTGAAGATGTCCCCAAATTCCTTTCTCGACCAGTGACTAAGGGTGTTAGACAATCTTTTCAATTTCTGATGGAATTTCCACATATTGTTGCCCTCTACAGTCCTTTCCCAGCAGGCCCTTACTATGTCCAGAAATTTAGGTTGATCAGCCCAACAATTAAGGAACTTGAAGTATTTGATATGCTCTTCCTCCCTTACGATCATTTCCATCAGTAGAGGACAGTGATCTGATCCTACAGATGGTAAGTGAGTGATGGTAGTCTGGGGCATTTTTTCCAGCCAAGTATCGGTAACCAGAGCTCTGTCCAGTCTTTTCCAAACTCTCTGAGTTATACCTCTGTTATTGGACCAGGTATATTTCTGTCCATTGAAGCCTAAATCCAGAAGACCACAAGCTTCAATAGTAGCAATGAATTCTAGACTTTTTCTCATATTGTAAGGAACTCCACCTAGCTTTTCTTCAATAGTAGTAATAAGATTATAGTCACCCACGGAGCACCAAGGTTTGTTAGAGTCAGCAGCTTGAAATAGCATTCTGTCCCATAAAGGTCTTCTGAGATGATCTTTACATTTGGCATACATAAATGTAATCTTGAAAGGAGTCTGAAGCTCATTATGGCTAATGTCACAAGTGATTTGTTGTTCATCCTCCTCCAGAGTTACACAATCAATGTCCCTGTCCCAAAAAATCCAAATTTTGCCATTGCAATTACTCCTAGCATATTCCATAGTTAGTTGGTTCTTAAAATCTTGTATGTGAGTAGTGTCTGAGAAAGGTTCGAGAATAGAAATAATAGAGAGTTATGCATCTTCTTGAGCATTTTGAGTCTTTCAATAACGCCTTGGGTGTTGATCCCCTTCACATTCCAAATAATTGTACTAATCATTGGGATGATCTGGGAGTAAATAGTCTGGTGTTTGGTCTGCCAGCAGTGACAGTGTTGATGTCCTGATTTTTGAATTGAAATTTATCATGCTGTATGCCTCTAGGAGATAAGCCTTGTTTATTAGCCACTTGTAGAACTTCGTCTGCATAATTTTTATCAGGATGAGGACTAAAGGCTCTGATCAGTAGTTCACTTGTCTCTTCTTCCTCATCATGATCCTTGAGGGATTGATTATCCACATCAGGTTCATCTTCAGAGTTGTCAACAGCATACTCATCTATTATAGGACCCTTATTCATTTGACAATTTTCAGGCCTTTCATCAGGTGGACATTTATAGGGGGGTGCATATATTGTGTTTGCAAGGGAGTGATGTCCATACCCAGTTGATCATCAACCATAATAAACTTTTTACAGACTGCCCCTTCCTTAGGTTGTTCCTCCTGTTGGTCATTATTTTGTTGTTGTAAGGTCTGTCTCTTTATCGCAGCTTCTCTTTTTTTCTTGCTAGGCTTGTTCTTGCTTTTGGGAGTATTCTCTTGATTACTGGTACTTGCATAAGCCCCCATATCCTTTGCCATGGAACCTTTATTATGTCTACCTGCAGGACTTACTTCCACATGCTATTTTTCCTTGAATATTGCCGTATTACCTTGCTTTCCTTCTTCTGCTTGTTTTTTCTATTGTACCTTCTGCTGGACTGGATTAGGATGCTGGCTTGCAGTGGTAGCAGGAGCTCTAAGGTTTGGGCTAAGGTCAACGTGATTATCCTCATGCAGAACATGAGTCAAATTCCCCCCTTTGGACCCATTTTCCTGCAAATTAGTATGGCTCTCCTGACATCCCCCATCCATCCCTCCTTCAGCTTCAGCAGTATCATTAGAGTAAGAATTATTGGGATTTATGGGAATTGGGAGCATTGAATCAATACCTGTGCTCTTGGCATTTGATTGGTTTCCTGTTTGTTTGGTTTGTGCTCCTTGGTTATGGTCTATCTTAGACCTGCCTTGTGTCCCCTGTGGTATTGCCTTTTCTTTGTTGTTCTGCTCCTGCTTGTCTGTAACCTGTTTCCCCTGCATATTAAGGTTAGTAAAAGAATTATAATTAGAGTTGTTGCTTATACCTTTTTGTTGAGCTGTGTTTTGTGGGTGCTCTTTTGGCCCTTGGTTCTGTGGTGAGGTTGGCCTCCACACTGTCTTCTGAGTTTTCTCCTCTTGCTGTTTATTATTCCTTCTTCTTGGTACTTGCCATTCTTCTTCCTTTTGCTGCCCAGATGGTTGCTTGTTGGTCTCTTCCTTGGTGTGTTGCAGTTGTTGTTCCTCTTGTTCCCTTGGCATAATTTTTCTGTGTTCCTTTCCTTGCTGGCCCTGTTCACCGTTATGTATGTTTTTCATTTCTACTCCTAACTCTTTCCTTCTTTTGAAGTCTTCATCCCTTGTTTTGAAGTTACAATCCCCTATCATGTGACCTTGATGTTTGCAGTAAGCACAGTAGGGAGGGATGTTTTCATACTCAATAGGTTGCCATCTCCCTATAGTGAGATCTTCATCATCCAAACCAATCCAAACATGTCGAGGTCTATCCTTGGTGAGATCTATTTGGACCTTTACTTTGGCCATACTAGCTCTAGTTCGTTTAATGGAAGCTGTATCTAAATATAAGACTTTGCCCACAGACTCTAACAGAGGAGTGATGAATTCTTTCTTGAAACAGTGCCATGGCAGACCTGGTAGCAGTACCCATATAGGGACTATAGGTGTTTCTTCTTTAGGCCTAAAATTGGGAGACCAGGCTTGTATTCTCATGAGTTTGCCCTCTATGGTCATTCTTTGTTGTGTCCATACGGTATTGTAATCCAATTCATTTTCCAAGTCAATGAAAACATGCCTAGCATTATAGTGAGCAATATTTACCCCCCCCCCGTTCAGTTGAGTTTGAAGGATAAAGCTTTTCCGGATGAGCTCTATCTTAGGCATGGTGGTACTGAACTTGCCTATAAGGGTATATTTACAGTCCACAGCTAACTTATTCATGAAATCATCCATATCAAAGATCACAGCAGGTTGGCCCTGTTTAGTAGTGTGTTTAGGAGGGACAAGAGTTATAGTGGGAGTCTGCGTAGCATGGATCTGCCTGAGCCTAGTAGCTAAGGTTTGTACCACAGTGTAGGGGGCAGGAACTACATTCTGGTTCTGATTGGGGTGTTGGTTCTCGTTGGGATTGCTAGGTTCTTTGGGTTGGTTAGACTGATGTATTTGTTGGTTTTGTTGATTGGGATTGGTATGTCTATCAAAATTGCTAGAGAGCTTAGGGAAGTCCTTATTATAGTTACTTGGTTCCGTGTTCCCTCTTTGATCATTTAATTGAGTTACATTTTTATCCCTCATTATATTTTGATGTCGATTACCCTGTTGTTGGGATTCAGTATCTCCCCTGCGTATTTCTTGTTCTTCCCTCATAACCTTTTTTTGCCCATTTGCACTATCAAACACATAGGTATCACTACTACTCAGGTTAACAACATTTTTACTGGAGCTAGATTGGGAGAACTTACCTGCCTGAGTGCTCTCCACACTTAGTTTTTTGCTCAGGGAATTGAGGTTCGTTTGCTGTTGTTCCTGCATAAAATGAGCAGAGTCAAGTTTATGCTTAAGATTCATACCTGGATTTTGCTGCCCTTCATTGCTGGGAATTATTTCCACTGGATTCACTCCAAATGAGAAATGTGATGAATTTTCCACTTCAATGATTTCCACATTCAAAGCATTTGTATTTTCCAGTTGAGCATCTTGGCCCTGCTGTTTCCGTGTATCAACTTGTGTTTCTTCCCTCTCAATTTGTTGTTTCCCTATAACATTGTGATCTTGTTTTTGATCATTAGGCCTTGCTTGAGCATGGGAAGAGGTTTGTTGGTGTTCTTCAATTCTGCAGTTGTGTTCTTCAGGTTCTATTTGTGGATTGGCTGCAGATTTGGTGAAACTCGTTTCAGTGTTAGTCTGGTTGTGATTCTGAGCTAATTTGGTGGATACATTGGTCAGGTGAAGCTCCTCGTCCAACGAGCAGTTGCCTCCGGTGGCGCCAGCGTCACCTTCGATTATTTTTTCGCTGGAGTTCATGTCGCCGGTGATTTGATCGGCCATTTCACTTGAAATTGCTGTGAGATGAACCTCTTCACCCATAGGACAATCCCCAGTGGTCAAATCGCTGTGAAACTGGTGGGAACTTGGACGAATTTGGAGACGCAATTCAGATGGGTTTGCGCCGACTTTCTCAGAAATCGCCTCATTAGATTTCGCGATTGGCGTGATGGAATTATGTGATTTTTGAGTATGGTGTAGCCCTTGATTAGGAGAATCATCCCCACTAAATAGTTTTCGATGAATCAACCTATCGCGATTTGGGGAAATAAGTTTTTGAATCCCGTCCAACTCCCTTTCTGAAATCGCGATGTTCATCGCCTCTGTATTTCGCGATTTCGTGGAGTTGTAGGATGAATTAGACGATGCTTCATGGTGGGTTTTGTTCGTCTCCTCAGAGCGCCACTGATGGCTTTGGTCCGGCGGCCTGAGCAGGTTCACCGGCAGCGCACGCGCCATTCCAATAGGTGAACTAGCCGTTGGACCTGTAGCAGTTGTGCGGATTTTTGTGAGATTCCCGCGTAGAGAGAGAAATTAGAGAGAGAAAAAATTAGAAAATGGGGAAGCGATGGCTTTAGGCTTTAGGGTTTAGGGTTAAGGGTTTAGGAATTAAGGTTTAGGGTTTTGGGTTTAGGTTCTGGGGTTTAGAGTTTGGAGTTGTAAGTTTAGGGTGTGGGTTTAAGGGTTTAGGGTTTTTGATTATGGGTTTAAGGTCTAGGATTTATGGTTTTGGTTTTAGGGTTTAGGGTTTAAGGGTTTGAGTTTATGGGTTTAGGGTCTAGGGTTTTGGGTTTAGGGTTTAGGGTTTAGGGTTATGGTTTAGCGTTTAGACTTTAGGAATTAGGGTTTAGGGTTTAGCATTTAGGGTTTACAGTTTAGGGTTAGGGTTTAGGGTATTGTTTAGGGTTTACGGTTATTGGTTTAGAGTGTAGGGTTTTGAGTTTAGGATTAAGGGTTCACGGCTTACGGTTTAGGGTTTTGGGTTTAGGGTTAAGGGTTTAGGAATTAGGGTTTAGGGTTTTGGGTTTAGGTTTTTGGGTTTAGAGTTTGGAGTTGTAGGGTTAGGGTGTGGGGTTAAGGGTTTAAGGTTTAGGATTTACAGTTTAGGTTTTAGGGTTTTGGGTTTAGGGGTTTGAGTTTATGTGTTTAGGGTCTAGGGTTTTGGGTTTAGGGTTTAGGGTGTAGTGTTTAGAGTTTAGGATTTAGGGTTTAGCGTTTAGGGTTTAAGATTTAGGGTTTAGGAGTTAGGGTTTAGTGTCAAGGGTTTGGGATTTAGGGTTTAGCAGTTAGGGTTTACTTTCAAGGGTTTTGGGTTTAGTATTTAGGGTTTAGTGTTTAGGATTTAGTGTTTTGGATTTAGGGTTTAGGGTTCATGGTTCAGGGTTTATGGTTTAGGGTTTAGGGTTACGAATTAAGGTTTAGAATTTACGATTTATGGTTTAGGCTTTCGGGATTAGGATCTAAAATTTAGGATTTAGGGTTGATGGTTTAGAGTTTGGATTTAAGGTTTAGTGTCTAGGGTTTATGGTTTGTGGTTTAGGATTTAGAGTTTAGGGTTTAGGTTTGGGGTTTGGGGTTTGGGATTTATGTTTTAGGGTATAAGGTTGAGGGTTTAGGGATTAGGGTTTGGGATTTAGAGTTTAGAGTTTAAGGTTTAGGGTTTAGGGTTTAGGGTTTAGGGTTTAGGAGTAAAGGTTTAGGGTTTAGGATTTAGGAGTAAAGGTTTAGGGCTATGGTTTAGGATTTAGAGATTAGGTTTTAGGATGTATGATTTAGGGTTTATGGTTTAGAGTTTATTATTTAGGGTTTAGGGTTTAGGGTTAGGGTTTTGACTTTAGGAATCAAGGTTTAGGGTTTAGCATTTAGGGTTTAGAGTTTAGGATTTGAGTTTAGGGTTTAGAGTTGACGATTTAGGATGTAGGGATTACGGTTTAGGTTTTAGGATTTAGTGTTTAGTGTTTAGTGGTTAGGGTTTTGGATTTGGGTTTAGGGTTTAGGGTTTAGGGTTTAAGGTTTATGGTTTAGGATTGAAGGTTAAGGTTTAGGGATTATAGTTTAGGGTTGAGGGTTTAGCGTTAAGGGTTAGGGTTACGGTTTTGGGTTTAGAGTTTAGCATTTAGGGTTTAGTGTCAAGTGTTTTAAGTTTAGTGTTTAAGGTTTAGTGTTTAGGATTTTGGGTTGTGGATTTAGGGTTTACGATTTAGGATTTAGGGTTTAGGGTTACATATTAGGGTTTAGAGTTTACGATTTTTAGTTTAGGGTTTAGAATTTAGTATTTAGGATTTAGGGTTTAGGGTTTAGGTTTTAGAGTTTGGATTTAAGGTTTAGGGTGTAGGTTCACTGTTTTGGGGTTTAGCGTTTAGGTTTAGGATTTAGGATTTAGGGTTTAGGGTTTAGGGTTTTGGTTTGGGTTTTGGGGTTTTAGGTTTAGGATTTAGGGTATAGGGTTAGGGTATAGGGTATAGGGATTAGGGTTTATGGTTTAGGGTTTGGGATTTAGGGTTTAGGGTTTAGGATTTTAGGTTTTGGGTTTTGGTTTTGCATTTAGGATTTCGAGTTTAGGGTTTTATAGTTTAGGGTTTAAGTTTAGGGTTTAGGATTAATAGTTTAGGGCTAGGGATTAGGGTTTAGGGATTAAGGTTTAAGGCTAGGGTTTTTGGTTTAGGGTTTAGGAGTTAGAGTTCTTATATAAGGTTTAGTGTCTATGGTTTACGGTTTGGGGTTTAGGATTTAGGGTTTAGGGTTTAGGTTTCGGGTTTGAGGTTTTGGCTTTAGGGTTTGGGGTTTGGGGTTTAAGGTTTAGTGTTTAAGGTTTAGGGTTTAGGGTTTAGGGTTTAGAGTTTAGAGTTTAGGATTTCTCGTTAAAGGGTTAAGGTTTAGAGTTTACTATTTAGGTTTTAGAGTTTAGGGTTTACAATTTATGGTTTATGTTTTAGGCTTTAGGGATTTGAGTTTTATATTTAGGGTTTATGGTTTTGAGTTTAGGATTTAGGGTTGAGGGTTTGCGGTTTATGTTTAGGGTTTAGGGTTAGTGCTAGGTTGTACGATTTAGTTTTTAGGGTTTAGAATTTATGGTTTAGGGTGTAGGGTTTATGGTTTAGGATTTGGAGTTTAATGTTTAGGGTTTAGGGCTTAGGGTTTAGGGATTAGGCTTTAGAGTTTAGGGTTAAAGGTTTATGGTTTAGGTTTTAGGGTTATTGGTTTAGGGTTTCGGGTTTTGAGTTTAGGATTAAGGGTTCACGATTTCTAGTTTAGGTTTAGGGTTTAGGTTTAAGGGGTTAAGGGTTTAGGAAT
>NW_026019649.1:0-15964 GCF_900185275.1 Solanum verrucosum
ATGCATAACTGCATTCCTGTGAACGTGTGTTAAGTGTATTCAAAAACTCATAAGGTGTGTGTGAAAGAAGAATTTAGTATAGTTCAACAATATAAATATAAAAAGCAATAATTGAGCAGCAAGTAGCACATTAGGCCATCAAACACAATATATCCAATAAAATAAAATAATAAAATCAAGTAAAAGTCAATATAACAAAGCTCGAATTCTGGTTATTCCCCATCGGAGTCGCCAGAGATGTCACACCTTTTTCGTACTGCGATAGGGTTTTTCCAATTTAAGTGACGGTACTGAATAGGGATTGTTTTATTTGTTTCAGAGTCGTCACTTGGAATTGAGTTGTGGTGTTCCAAGTCACCTTTTTGAATTCCTAATCAATAGGAAATGACTCTTTAGTTTTGGTCTGCGAACCAGAAATTCAGGTAATGAATTCTGTTGACCGAGGGGAAGGTATTAGGCACCCCTCGAGTCCCTGGTTCTAACACGGTAGCTTTTATTGACTTATACTTATTTTTACTATTTTTGGATATATTGTGTCTACAGGCCATGGTTTACTTATTTTTTATGGTTGAATTTTTTATTAGTCTGAACCTAGATGTGTAACCGCATTCTTGGTCTTGACATTTAGAGGCATAACTGCCTTTTTCTCGAGTATCTCACACCTAATAATTCTATGTCTCATATCTTGATTTTAATTAAATAAAATATTTGTTAGAATAATTTTACCAAGGTGTGTCACCACATCCTTGATTTTTTTTTAATGTTTCAAAAAAGATGTGTAACCACATTCTTTATTAAACAATTTCCTTTTTAATGTGTCTAAAATTTTGTCTAACGTTAAAAGAAAACATTTATTCCTTATAAAGATAAAAAAATCTACACTTCTAGAATACAATATGAAATTTTGGATTATTTCTATATTTTTTTATTTTTATTACTTTACAAGTTAACGTCAAAATTAGCACACACTTTTTAATCAACAAAATAATAAAGAATTGTAAAATATTTCTTATTTGTTTGATAAAATAAAAATGACTATAATTTATTTAGTTATTTTAGCCTAACAATTCCTAGTTTATCATTATTATATAAATCAAGACAAGAACAACACCATGACCTGTTCAATTGTAAGAGATCACAATTAACAAATAAAAGTAAATAAATAAAAAATAATCATCAGTTAGATCTATCTTCATTCATCAAATAGAGATATAACAACTAACAAATTATTCATTTCAATCAAATTATGAATAAAAATAAATATAAGAAAACTAGTCATAAAAATTATATCAAATTCCATAAATAAATTAAAATTTAAGGCAAAGTTATACCTCAAATTAAGAAAATAAGTCCACAAAATTTAATCGAAGCTCGATTAAAACACCACAAATCTTTTGTAGATTGTATGGAGTGATATATGTATTGTGTTGGTATGAAATAAAGAAAACGTAAGAAAAGATGTGAATATTTTAAATTTTTTAAAGAGAATAGAACAAAGATGTGTGTTTTCCTTTTTTTTTCCGTCTCTGTTGCTGAATGGCTTTGCTATTTTTTTTCCGTCCCTTGTTTGTGTATGTAAATGTGTATATATTGTGTAAGTCATGTAGTGGTGTGAGGAGTGTACGGTGGGACATGGGAAGTGGGGGTGAAAGTATAGGGGTAGTGGGATACGTGAGTGGTAGGTTAGTTTTAGGTTTTTTTTTTTTTTTTTAATAATATAATATACTTTTAAACTAATAAAAACTGAGTAGCTAATAATAAATTATAAATAAGAAATACTAGCTTATTTACTAAACTAAAAAATAAAACATAAATTATATATATTTTTATTTTCATATCTTTTAAAATAAACTTACTAAAATAAGATGAAAATATAAAAACCTTTAATGTGGACCTAGAAGAAATATTTAAGAAATATAAATGGTTTAAAACTTTATGTTCGGTCAAAAATTACGTGTCTACAATGAGGGTGATGAAACCATGGCTAAAACTTTATGTTTGTTCAGTCTATTTTGTTGGTCCAACCAGTCTTATGTTAATAGTTCTACTGCTTTTTTAGATTTTTTGGTATTTATAAAATTGGGGAAATGACTTGTGTTCTAGAAGTTCTACTCTAATGATTTTGGATATGTTGAGGCTGTATAATATCATAATTTCTTTTCCATTTTGTGTCGTGCCTACAATTTTAATATCGGATACATTTCTAGTGTCTCCTTGATAAATTAGCATCTCTTACATCTTTGCCTATGAATTCCAATGTCCTGATGTGTTTTTCCTTCCTTTATCCTTACTGTGTTAGTGTTGTGCAGCGGCCTGCATGACATGGGAATGGCAGAGTCAGGAAAGCACTTCATCGCTACAATAATAAATGGTTCTGATCTGGTGCCTACATTTTCAACCGATTCTGTGTTACCAACCCCTATATCCCAAAATCCTCCCTCTATGCCTAATGTACTTGCAGGTATGAACAAAGAAGGAAATACAAAGGCCTCTAAGATCACAGGTATTGACTTAATGCTCCCATTACCCCTCACCCTTTAGATAATTGTTTAACTCTGTGGAAGCTTTTGGAGTGTTGGATGGAGGGTTGAAGGAGATCACTACTAACTTGCAGAAGGGGTATCCAAAGGGGTCTGTGGAAGCTTTTGGAGTGTTTGATGGAGGGTTGAAGGAGATCATTACTAACTTGCAGAAGGGGTATCCAAAGGGGCGGGGTTTCTGCATCATGATGTACATGAGAATTTACACACTGACCCTAAGAAAGACCCTAGAGATTCTGCTACCACTTCTCATCAGACCACACAAGAGAACCAGCACAATCAGCTCATCCATCAGGGAAAGGTTTCTGGTCAGGGACACAGTAAACATAATGATCAACAGGTAATCTTAATACTTCTCATAACACTCAGAAAAAATCAGAAAATCAAAAAAAGAATTTTCATTAGAGAGAATAGGAACAAAACATACAAGATAGTGGGGGCACAAACCAAGGGCAAACTATCAACAACAAATCTCAGGGCAAACTAAGCAAGAAGAAGAGAGATCCATCAAAAGAAGGTAACAACAAGCAGCAAGGAGAGAAGAGAATAAGGAGCAAGAGGTACAGGTTCAAGTTGGTCAAAATGAACATAGCAACACAGAAATACAGATTATGAAATGATGTACATTATGAGGATGAGTATGATCAGGACACAGTCTTTGGTGCAAGTTTTTCAATTTTGGAGGCTTAATGCATGAAAGAGTTGACTTTTGTCAACATCCGAAGATTCTGATGTCAGATCAAAATTCGTCAGTTCCATCAGCTACGGATGGGTCCTTTTGGTTTAGTATGATGTTTGGTTCGGGTTTCGAGGCTTCTGTTTGGAGTGTGTACGATTAGGCGTTTTAGCTTTTGTGGTGAAAACTAGAAATAATATGATAAATTAACACATTTATAATTTCACTATACCAACTGAAAAACAACAACAACAAGAACCAAAAGAAAAAGATGATCACTTAGACTGTTTATGTGTACATGACGCACAATTAACAGTTTGTCGATTAATCCATATTAAACAAGAAAGAGGAATTAGTTGATCTCGTGATCATATAAATGTTAGGATTTACGCAATTAAAATAAAATTCAAAATTTTAATGAAATTTTCTCTAACCTTTCTTGTGTGAACACCTGGAACAAGTGATGATGGTTGTTGACAATCTTCAAGTGGGTTATCAGGAACCTATTGCAAAAGAGGAAACTATTATAATTAAGAGAAACTAAGTTTTCATCTAAAAAAAGTATTTTTTTGTGAGCAACACAATTATTTCACCTGCTCTGATTTTAAATTTGCATCAATATTAATTCCCAAAGACTCTACATATGCTTGTATTCCTTCCTTCACTTTATCCGCTATAATTTCTTCCATATCCATTTTTGCTTCCGATAATTTTCTCTCCATCACTTCGTTATTCTCTTTTGCTTCCTCTTTCGCTTCTAACAACTTTTTATCCATCGCTTCCATCTCTTTTTTTGCTTCATACATTTTCTGTCATCTCAATTTTCATAGCTGAGGTAGCTTTTTGAACTTCCATCTCAACCCTTGAATCAAAATCTCTTTTTTCAGCCTGAGATCGTTTATATACGGGGCCATATACTAAGCTAGGAGATGCTCCTTTTCCTAGAGTTCGGACAATTCCATGAGTGTCTGATCCCATTACTTGGGCGTATACATCATTAGGAGCACTTCCAGGGACATTAAACTCAGGATACACCTCGGCAAGATCATCCATTTGTTATGTTGATTTGACCCATCAAATCCTTCAGCACTAGTGTCCATATCAACAAAATTAGATGGTAGAGGAATTCCAAATGCTTCATGTAACATGTCTTGCATCGTCATCACCTTTATCTAACTGATTGACCAATTTTGATGAAAATAGCTCTCACCATGATAAAATCCAACTAGGTGTAAACTAGTTAGAATCCATCAACCACAATATGTTCAACAATCAAATCTTTTCGAACAAATTTCATATTACGACACTTCGACATGGACACAATATTGTAGATGCATCAGGCCTATCTAATGATGCAAAACTCTTTGGCTCCATTCTCATATAAGGATCAAGCCTATTCAATATATTTATCCAACTTTTATCCATTAATATATAACCTCTAACATATAGCAAACAAGAATTATACCCCATACTATTAAAGACTAATACCTCCATACTATTAAAGAAAACAACAAAACACTACTAACCTGCAAAGTCCACACAAAGAGTCCTGAAATTGATATCAATGTTCTTCCACTACGGTTGCTTTCTTTGTAATCTTCAAACTGCAAATCAATAGTTAAATTTCAACATATCAATATAATGTATGAAGGCTAGTCATGTGAAATTATCAGTACTTGAGGTAATATACTACCTCAAGTAAATCAACTATTAAAAGAGAAGAGGAAGAGAGACAAAAGGTGAATTTATGGTCGAATTCGGAGAAAATGAGACAAAGAGGCTTGGTGGGAAGTGATGAGTCATTGTGATGGAATGGGTGAAAGATGATGCTAACCCTATGTATGAACCTAGTTCTTGTCCTTTTATTGATGAGTCATTTGATTGTTATCAAAATGGAAGGCTTGATAATGGTTAACTGAACTTTAGATGGCAGCCTAAGAACTGTAATATTCCAAGATAATAATGCTACTTTTGTTATTTATTGCATATGCATTACTAGGTAGGGGCAGAGCCACAATATCCGCCTAACATAGTTGCCTTGGTTCAAATCCTATATTTATCTTAAAATCTGCTATTGACAGGTTCAAACTGTGGAAATAACCTGCAAGATAATGGCATAGAATAAACCAAATATGGTCTGTCCATTCCTGGACCTTGCATATAGCATGAGTTGTGCACCAGTCTGTCCTCTTTTAGTTTTATGCATTGCTAGGCTTAATTTTGGTAATGTTTTTTTTTGTAAAATAGTATTACTTCACCTTTCAGGTTGAATGCCAAAGAAATGTTGGAGCTTTTGAGAGGAAAGCGATTAGTCTATGTCGGTGACTCTCTGAAAAGGATATGTGGGAATCAATGCATGGTTTGTCTGCTCAGAAATTCTGTTGAAGACAAGAATAGAGTTTTTGAGGCATCTGGAAGAGAGACTTTCTAGAAAGAGGGTGCTTATTCTTTTATATTCCCAATAAGTTTCATCACTTGTCCTCCGTTCCCACTAATGTCAAAATTATCCAACAAAATGTTCTTGCATCTTAGTAAACGGGGGTGAAAGGACTGGTGGATGAGGAGAGAGTACAAGGTTAAGGATGTATCTATTGTAGCTGGTGCATCTACATTGCCTGAAGCAAAGTTTTGGAAATTAACAATCTAACGGAACAATGAAGACAAAGGTAATGGTACATCATTACAGGTTCTTCTCCAAGACCTGTACATGATGCATCTAAATTGCTCGATAAAATAAGTCAATTAGGCAAAGTGACCAAGCTGACTTAACAAATAAGACGTCTTGCATTATATGTCATACAATAAACTGTTCATATGACTGTCAAACTAAAACTTTCACATTCTTCCTAGGTTTGCTGAAGTCTAATATAGAATATGCCAGAAGAGAGATTTAGCTTACAAACACCGACTCCGCAATAACAAACTCAGATACTCTCTAGTGTCAGGGTTGTGACAGAAGCTACAACTACCCAACTAGAATTACAAGCACAGTTATGTCAAGATCATCCAATCAACTACTACATCTCAGATCCAAACTATTTGGTGAATGAATTAGAAGTCTAGAACATAGAGTAACTGGATAAGGCATTGTTGCAGATATTCATCCAGAATCTAACTGAAAGAATTTGAAAGCCTAAGCACAACTCAATATGCGCATAACATCTTGCATAGAGATATACAATAAAATTTAATCCTCTTTCTAGAGCTGTAAGCATTTACTCTACTCCTACTTGGCTACTTGTTAACTGGAAAAAAGATCACACACCCCTATTTAATTTGTAACTAGATCCTTATTATATAGTGGTTTGTTTATTTTTACAACAACAAAAACATATCCGGTGCAATCTCATAAGTTGGGTTTTACAACAACAAAAACCATAGTCTCCCGATCCTATGACTGCCTAAAAATCATAATCATGTCGTGTAAGACCTAATAAGTGTGATCAACTAAGAACTAAACAACAGAATATGCAGTCAACTGATAGGAAAAATAACACAACATCACAGATAGACTCAAGGCAGCATCATTACCAAGAAGAAGAGCCAAATCAGGAATAACAGTGGCAAACTCAAAAAAAGAAGAATATGTGATCAAAGGTTTGTTTCAGTAAGATCATGAGTTTGTATTAGATAAAAACCTTAGGATTACCTTTGGATGGAGATGGCTACCATGAATTTCTTTGCTTGAGTGATGTGTTGAGGGCCTGAGGCGATATACAAATAACTCTAGAGTTAAGCAGGAGTAGGGTTTTTTTTAGAGGGAAAGTTAATCACATGAAAAATTAGAGGGAAAAGTTAATAAATTTTCTTTTACTTTAATAAACTTAAGATGAAAGTTTTATTTTTAAGCTAAATAAGATGAAATTTTTATTTTTAAACTAAATAAGATGAAAGTTTTATTTTTAAACTAAATAAGATGAAAGTTTTATTTTTAAGCATAAATAAGATGAAAATCTTATTTTAAGCTAAATAAGATGAACATTTTATTTTTAAGCTAAATAAGATGAAAGTTTAATTTTTAAGTTAAATAAGATGAAAGTTTAATTTTTAAAACATATGGCACGATCATGAAAATGCAACACAAAAATATTTAAGCTAAATAAGATGGAAATTTTATTTTTAAGAATGAATAACTAATGCTTGCAAAGAAACTGTAAAAAAAAAAATTAAATAGGGTGAGGGTATTTTGTAAACAAACAACTTATCCTAAAAAATTATACAATGAATATTAGTTTGAATATGACAAACCAAACAAGCAATAAAAAACTAATCCCATCATAACTTATCCTAATATAACTTATTCCAGCATAACTGATCCCAGCATAACTAGTATTCAAACCAAATTGCTATAGTACATATGCCGCTAAATTATTCGTCCAATAAAATGATTTTCATGCAGATGGAGATAACGAAGTTCAGGAAGATTAGAAACTCCTTAGGTATTTCGCCTTTCAAATTATTAAAACTTAGGTAGCTGAACAATATACCTATTAGTTATTAGATCACCCTTATTAGTCTATAACAACAAAATAGATCTATGGATAAAGAGTACAGCTAGAGAAGCTGAAAAAGCACTCACAGATGTTAACTGCTTTAGTTCACCTATTTCAGGTGGAATGACATCTTGCAGCTTATTCCACCTTACTTTTCTGGTAAAAAGAATCAGGAGAAGGAACTAATCAATAGTGCAACATTACAACACACTAGGAAATAGAGGATATAATTTCATATTAGTATGTTGGGTAAAATAGCAATAAAAGTAATTTTTAAAGTTAACATTCTAGACAAAGTGGAGGTTCCTATGGACAAAGGAAAACTTAAAGGTATGATAAGGGAAACAGAAAGTAGATATTGAGATATACATCTAATACAATCCTAAAAGAAGTATAAAAGGCCTTCTTAGTTAAGGGACATTTCCTGTAACAAGTGTGGCAGGTTTGATTTTTTGGAATATAATACAAGACTGTTACCTTCTCAAAAAAAAAGTTAAGAGACATTTCCTTGACAATAAACCTACTCTCTTTTTATTTTCTAGAATATAAGCCTACGAGTATATGTTAATCCTGAAACTGGAGAAACAGGCTATTCGGAGACGGAGCATAAGCCCTAAACATAAATATCACTTCATAATAGCTACTGAATATAGATACTTCAATAGGAGTATACAAGTAAAGGATTACACAATATTTTAAGACGCTTCAAACGCCCAATTTGAGAAGGAAGAGGGCCTGTCAGCTTGTTATTATGCAGATCCCTGTCATATGAAAGAATATTATGGATTAGGCAGTTCAGAATGAAAATCAAAAGATCCAACAGTACAGGCACAATTGTCCACTAACTATTGCCTTAAATAGTAGTATCAAATTTGAAGATAATGACTACACACATTAAAGATAACTCCCACGTTTTGGGGATAACAGTCAACACCCAAGCAGAACAATTCTTTAAGTTGGTAAATGAACAATTTAAGACTGGAGGGTGTAAAAACATCCATAATGGAACTTAGGGAAACTTCTCAATTTGTATGAGGTTAAAAAATTGTTTAGATTCTAGTACAAAGACAGAGAAGAAGAATCTTACAGTCTAGTAAGATCTAATAAATTAGTGACAGCAGTAGGAAATGGGCCAACAATTGAAACAACATAAACTTCCCTGCAAGTGGTAAAACAAAAAAAGAACATTGTAAAAAAAGTGACAAGTAAAGATATTTCAATTCTGTGAGTAACTTCATACAGATTTGAACCTTAGTTAGAGAAAAGCTACTTAGAACTGGTGAAGCAAAACTTACAATTCAGTAACTACTCTATAATAACCTGCGTTGAACATGTAACACCAGCCCATGGAGGTAAATCACCATCTCCACAAGGATCATCTCCAACCCATGCATACACCACTCTCCATCCAAGAGATGCCTTAATTTCACTCAGAGCTTTCACTACAGTCATATTCCAGAAGTTCAAATTAGTCCATATAAACATATACATTCAGGTACTACAACAACTCCTTGGTTTTCTCATGAATGCAATCAATGGCCTTAAACTGCTTAAATATTTTAATGAAATATTAATAGAGAAAGAGTGGATATAATTGGAACTCCACAACTCTAAGTGTAGAGAGTGATGCTATTAAACTTATGATCATGGGCTCAAGCCTTACAGTGGACATTCATATTTCTGACAAGCATAAAAATACTCGTGATAGATTATATACTTACTTATACTACAATTTAATTAACTAATACTATGTAATCATGGAGAGATATTAAATTGACATTTATTGAATGATAAATCGGTTTAACTTTCCAAGGATAGCTATACTTACCTGTAACAACTAGAAAATAGAATTCTATGAGCAAAAAAAGGGGAAAACAGTTATAGTTAATGACACTCCAAGGCACTGATTTAGTTTATTGATTGCAGATATTAGATAATACATTGTATAGATCAAGACTATACATCAGGTGAATAATTATTCCTCAACAAAATCAACAAACTGCAAAGCTTGAATTACTAAACCAAGAAAATAGACAGTCAGAAAAAGGAAATTACAGTTAGAAAAGATGAAAACACAAAACTTATGGATTCTTTCATTCCACTAGGGTCAATTCCTTGGAGTATTGCTATAGATGTCCATGCAATTGAGTTGTTAAGATGAGAATAAGGAAGTCCAGCTCTGTCATGTTCTTGGGGAAGGAAACAGATTGGCTGATTATTTTACTAACTTAGTGTTTGATTTTGCAGAGACATCCAATTTAATTCTTTTCAGGAGGTCCCAATTTCAGGGAGGCACATCATTAATTCAGATAAATCGCAGATACCATAATCAGAACAAGGACCATACAAAGAAGAAATTATTGATGGTAGTCAACTGACTACTTCTACAACAAGTTTCACAATTCACTTTTACTTAAAGTTTTGATAAAAATGAGGCATAACTGAGCTGGAGGATCTAACAAAGTTCACAATGCTTGAAGAAATTTCAGTTTGATTATGATCTCATTGCACCTGGTGAGAGCTTGAGGTGTCCAACATGGTATCTAATCAAGGCATACGAATTTTGTTAAAGTCTAACAGTAAAGCTTTGCCAGTTTCAGTTCACAAAATAACAGACAAAACATCAGCATCAAGTTCAAATATTGGCCAATCATAGGTGCTCATTCAACGAACGCTTCCGACATTTTCTTATTAAGTTCTCTACTTTTCCTCTCACTGGTGGTGGTATTGATTCCGTTAGGAATTCAACCCATTGTATGAGAGGCAGTGAGGATTTAATCAAGAGCTGATTTTGGAGTCTAGCATAAAGAATCGAAGAGAGACACCTACGATGATGGAGATTTGTAAGCATTTCGGACCAAACGAGACATTGAAACACATCTTCTTAAGGTGGTTTTGGACATTAACAATCCGGTGGTCTGAAAACTCACAATGAAGTCAGAAAATGATACAATCGAAGATTCTAAGCTTATAAAGATGATATAGCTTACTCGATTCAGCTAAGATGCAAGTTTTATCTCGTGTCAATGTTGTTGAAAAAGATGGTGATCTTCATCCCAAAGCTAGCAATTGCGGATCCGTCGTCGAAAGCATGTTCACGATGGTCTGGTTGCGATACCAACAAAGGAATTTGGTTACAGAGTGACTTTTCCTCTTCTAGCTAGCTTAAGCCCCTTTTCCCTTTTGCTACATTGATTTGAGTATGTTCCTTTATGGAAAGGACCAATTTCTTTTTTTGTTGTTGGTTGGATTTCTTTCCTTTTTATATATATAATAATAAGGCCTGATGGCCATTTGACCCAAAAAAGAAATAACAATAAGTTGAACTTAGAAAATGCATAAAATCTTCCACTACAAATATGTCTTGAGTTGTGTCAATTTTAATTTTTTTGATGTCTTCTTATTTGTTGGATTGATTTTTGACCCATTCTATAACTCATTACCAGACTTGATTCAAGCAAATTTAAATTGGATTGGGTCTTGACCTGTTTGTTGTCTTTACCCATTAAAAATTCTATAATTGGGACTCGCCTGTACAACCTTAATTATTTGTTGTTTTTATGATAAATATATTTTTCTATTAAAAATTTATATTTTATAAATACAATTTTTATTTATGATTATATTATAATTTATTTGCGTAATTATTATGTTTATTTATATTTTGATTACTCTTAAAATGTTCACTTTCCAGCATAATTAATCTCAACATAACTAGTATTCAAACAAAACGACCCCTAAAAGATATCTTTTAGCGGTTATAGTGCATATGCCGCTAATTATATATTTCAGCTTAAAATGTTGTAGTCGTTTAACAGTACTTTTCATCATATGTCATAAAAATCAATGACATTTTTCAACATATGACATAATATATTCGATATTTGTATAAAAATGTCATTGTTTTAGCGAAATTTTCACTATATGTCGATCAAATCAATGACATTTTGCAATAAATGTCATAATATATTCGACAATTGTATGAAATGTCGCTATTTTAGCAACAATTTTGCTAAAAGTCGCTAAATCAATGACATTTTACAACAAATGTCACTATTTTAGTGACATTTTTTCTAAATGTCACTAAAATCAATGACATTTGTCAGTAAATGTCATAATATATTCGACATTTATATTAAATGTCACTATTTAAGCGATATTTTTCTAAATGTCACAAAAACCAATGACATTTTTGTAGTAAATGTCATGTGATATTTGACATTTGTAGCAAATGTCATCATTTAAATGACATTTCGCTAAATGTCACTAAAAACAACGACATTTTGCAATAAATGTCATTATCATAGTGACATTTTGGACCAAATGTCATTATTTTTATGATATTTGATACCAAATGTCATTATTTTTACGACATTTGACATCAAATGTCATTGTTTTATGACATTTTGTTCCTAAATATCGTAAAATTCTTTATTTTCCGACATTTGTTTCAAATGTCACAAAATTAATGTCGTCGTATGTACATTTCTTGTAGTGCAACTTGACTTCCTATCTAAACATGTCATGGGAGGTTGATTGAAAATGGTAAATGCAGTTGGAGAGGGCAGCAGACAGTGCCCGGAAGATGACAAGTTTGAGGAATTGTACAACAAAGAGGTGAATTACATCGGAAATCAATTGGGAGATTCTCATTCTTACTACCCAAGATCAGGTGGAACCAAGGTCGAAACAAGGATCAAGATAATGATTGGAGAGATTGGAGAGATGGAGGTGATAACTGGAGAGATAGGGAAGCTGAAAAAATAGGTATCTCCAAAGGAACCAACTAGACAACGGGGAGACTGAACAAAGGAAATGCTAACAAGGATCTTCAACAAGGTTGAAGGATTTGAAAAATGACTTCTCCACCTTGACTCAAACGGTTACCCATTCACTATCAATCAAGCAACTGGAAACTCAAATGTGTCAGAGCTACACCATCTAAATCCAAAGAAAAAGGGAACGTTACCTAGTGACACCACCCCAAATAAAAAAAAAATTGTTGATGAGAGAGAATTGTATCGTGCCACGATGTTAAATAAGGTGCTTTTTGTGAAGCAACCGAAGTTTATTTTACTGCTTTCAATAGCGTGTATTGTGAGTATAGTAAGTCAAAATGTGAAAAAGTAAAATCTGGCATTGAAAAGAGCATGTCAGTGATGCACCAAAGACATTGTGTGGACAACTTCATGTGCACCTTCTGGGATCAATAAGTGGGAAAATAGTTCTATCAACTTCCACTACTAAAAAAACAGTGAATACCGACCTAAAAATTTCTGACCTCAAATGGAGGTCGGTAATTTCCGACCTCCGGAGGTCGGTATTTACAAGTAGTCGGTTTTTATTCAAAATAAAGAGGAAAACCAAATTCCGACCTCCGGAGGTCGGAATTTTTCCCGGAAAAAATGAATTACAGGTCGGTATATTTTATATTTAATTGAGAAAATAATACCGACATCAAGAGGTCGGTTTTTATTGTAATTCATTAAAAATTCCGACCTCAGGAGGTCGGAATTTTTTCTCAATTAAATATTTTATAATTCCGACTTCCGAATGTCGGTAGTATGTAATTAAAATACCGACCTATGAGGTCGGTATTTTTATTTCATCTAATTACTATTAATTAAAGCGACATCCGGAGGTCGGTATTTTTATTTCATCTAATTACTTTTAAAAGCGACATCCGGAGGTCGATTTGCGGAAAGCGGGAAAACCAAATTCCGACCTCTGGAGGTCGGAAATTTTCTCGGAAAAAATGAATTACAATAAAAAGCGACCTCTTGATGTCGGTATTAAAAAAAAAAAAATAACAATATTTTATTTTTTCTCAATAGGTTTTGTGTAAAATAAAAAACAAAAAAAATTATAATACCGACTTCCGTATGTTGGGAAAATTAAATAGTAAAAATAAATTAATATAAAATACCGACCTCATGAGGTCGGTATTTTTTATATTTATTTGAGAAAATAATACCGACATCAAGAGGTCGGTTTTTATTGTAATTCATTAAAAATTCCGACCTCCTGAGGTCGGAATTTTTTCTCAATTAAATATTTCATAATACCGACTTCCGAATGTCGGTAAAAATTAAATAGTATGTAATTAAAATACCGACCTCATGAGGTCGGTATTTTTATTTCGACTATTAATTAAAGCGACATCCGGAGGTCGGTATTTTTATTTCATCTAATTACTTTTAAAAGCGACATCCGGAGGTCGGTTTGCGATTTGCGGGTAAACCAAATTCCGACCTCAAGAAGTCGGAATTTTTCCCAGAAAATGAATTACAATAAAAACCGACCTCTTGATGTCGGTATTATTTTCTATTTTGATTTAATTTTATTTAAATCGTTTTCCGGAGGACCATTTTGTGTTCTTAAAATTTAATGTGATACATATATACATATGTATATATATATATATATATATATATATATATATATATATATATATACATAGATGTATATATATGTATGTATACATATACATATATTATATGTTGATGTGTAGTTTAATTATATATGTTTAATTAATAAAATCAACCTCAAGAGGTGAGTTTATATTAAAATAATTATATATATATATATATATATATATACACACTAGATATAGGACCCCGTGCCAGCACGGGGCCCAATATATATTTTTTATTTATTTTAATTTATGTATGGAATTTGAGAAGTTATTGAAATTTTTATATGATTTTAATAATATTTTAAATTGTTAGCTATTGTGATTTGTAGTACTTTTTTTTAACATAATTTTGAAAATAATAGTTATTACTCTCTTTGTTCTAATTTATGTGGCACATGCAGAATTTTAAATATTAACCCTTTTTTATATGTCTCTTTAATATATTAAGTTGTTAATTATTGTATTTTATAGTACATTTTGAACTTAATTTTTAAATAATATATGTTATTTCCCATGTCCCAATTTATGTGGCATTAATTGATAGATTTGTTGGAGTCGAGCGAATTTTTTTTGTTAATTATTGTAATTTATAGTTTCTTTTTTATCAATTTCAAACAATATATGTTGTTAATTGATAGATTTTTTGGAGTCGACTATTTTTTTTTTAATTATTGTAATTTATAGTATCTTTTTCGTCAATTTCAAAATATATGTTTATCAGATAATCCATTTTATGTGGTACCAATAGAATTTAGAGAGTCAATTAAATTTTTTATATAACTTTGAAATATTTAAGCCGTTAATTATTGTAATGTATAGTATTACTTATATTATTTTTAAATATATTTAAATATTATATGTTACCTTTTTTATCCTAATTTATATGGCATTGATAGAATTTAAGTGTCAAATAATTGTTAATTATTGTAATATAATATGTAGGACTTTTTATGTAGTTTTTACTATTTTTAAGCATATTAAGTATAGTATTACTTATATTATTTTTAAATATATTTAAATATTATATGTTGCCTTTTTTATCGTTATTTATATAGCATTGATAGAATTTAAAGTGTCAATTAATTGTTAATTATTGTAATATAATATGTAGTACTTTTTATGTAGTTTTTACTATTTTTAAGCATACTAAATTGTTAATTATTTATATATACTACTTTATTTTTTATTTTAAAATATGTAATCAAGGAAAAATGGTGACACATGATAATTAAAATAAAAAAAACACAATTATTGGTCAGCCGCCATGAGAAAGGTGGTGGGGCCCACTTTAATTAATTAAAGAGTAGTAGATTTGATGGATATATGTGTCATTATGGAGATGTTGGATGGTTTTTTTGTCTAAAGAAGAAAAGGTACAATTATAAAGCATTGACATACAAAAGTTTTAAGGAGCAAAAGCTAGTAAATACCAAAAATACCCCCATTTAATTCAGCCAATTTATTCATTTGTAGCTTTTTTGGGGTCCAGTTCAACCCTTTTTTTTTCTTTTTTTTGCCACGTGTCGACGGAAAAGAGGATCTTTATTCACTCTTCTTATATAGTAATATATATATATATATAATTTAACTACACATCAACAGAAGTTTAATTTAATATTTACATATATATATAATGTATATATTACATATATATATTAAATTTATATTACATATATATATATACATAATGTATATATGTATGTATACATATATTATGTTATGTGTAGTTAAATTATATGTTTAATTATAAAATTAACCTCAAGAGGTGAGTTTATATTAAAATATATATATATATAAATAACAATATTTTCTTTTTTCTCAATAGGTTTTGTGTAAAATA
>NW_026019650.1:0-9955 GCF_900185275.1 Solanum verrucosum
TCTCGCCAGGATGTTCCCTTTGTTTGGTCAGAGGAGTGTGAGGCGAGCTTTTTGAGGCTCAAGGAGTTATTGACCACCGCTCCTATATTGGCTCTTCCAGTTGAGGGCGAGGGCTTCACGGTATATTATGACGCATCTGGCGTTGGTTTGGGTTGTGTATTGATGCAGCAGGGCCGGGTTATTGCTTATGCGTCGAGGCAGCTTAAGATTCATGAGAGCAACTACCCCACCCATGACTTAGAGTTGGCGGCGGTAGTTTTTGCACTTAAGATTTGGAGGCACTACTTGTATGGAGTTCGATGTGAGATCTATACCGATCACAGGAGTCTTCAGTACATCATGAGCCAGAGGGACCTTAATTCGAGGCAGCGTCGTTGGATTGAGCTCCTGAAGGACTATGACCTATCTATTCTCTATCATCCGGGCAAGGCAAATGTGGTAGCGGACGCCTTGAGCCGAAAGGCAGTGAGTATGGGTAGTCTATCCTTCTTATCTGTTGAGGAGCGACCCTTGGCTATGAACATTCAGTTCTTAGCCAATAGCATGATTCGGTTGGATATCTCAGATTCTAGACGTGTCTTGGCCCATATGGGAGTTCAGTCTTCCTTGCTTGACAGGATCCGTGGTTGTCAGTTTGAGGATGAGGCCTTGGTGGCCTTAGAGATCGAGTGTTAGCGGGTGATGGTGGTCAGGCTACCTTAGATCCTGATGGAGTGTTGAGATTCGCCGGCCGCATCTGTGTTCCGAGAGTTGGGGATTTGATACAGTTGATACTTTCTGAGGGCCATGAGTCTAGATACTCTATCCATCCGGGCACAGCGAAGATGTATCGTGATCTGAGGCAACATTATTGGTGGAGTGGCATGAGGAGAGATATTGCTGACTTTGTTTCCCGTTGCTTGTGCTGCCAGCAGGTAAAGGCCGAGCATTTGAGGCCTGGTGGCGAGTTCCAGAGATTACCCATTCCGGAGTGGAAGTGGGAGCGTATCACTATGGACTTCGTTGTGGGGTTACCTCGGACTTCTAGAGGTGTTGACAGCATTTGGGTCATCGTGGATCGGTTGACTAAGTCAGCACACTTCATTCCTGTCCATACTTCCTACAGTGCTGAGAGGTTAGCACGTATCTACATTCGAGAGGTGGTTCGTCTTCATGGTGTGCTTGTTTCCATCATCTCAGATCGAGGCCCACAGTTCACATCTAGCTTCTGGAGGACCTTCCAGGATGAGTTGGGTACCCGTGTTGACCTTAGCACAGCTTTCCACCCACAGACTGATGGTCAGTCGGAGCGCACGATTCAGGTTCTTGAGGACATGTTGCGGGCTTGTGTTATGGATTTTGGAGGTCAGTGGGACCAGTTCTTGCCTTTGGCAGAGTTTGCGTGTAACAACAGCTACCACTCTAGTATTCAGATGGCCCCATTCGAGGCATTATATGGTAGGCGTTGTCGCTCTCCAGTTGGTTGGTTTGAGTCAACAGAGCCTAGGCCGCGTGGTACAGATTTGCTTCAGGAGGCCCTGGATCAGGTGAGGGTGATTCAGGATAGGCTCAGGACGGCTCAGAGTAGGCACCAGAGTTATGCGGATCGGAGGCGCCGGCCTTTGAGATTCTCTGTTGGTGATCGGGTATTCCTCCGTGTGTCGCCCATGAAGGGCGTGATGAGGTTTGGGAGGCGGGGCAAGCTTAGCCCCAGGTACATTGGGCCATTTGAGATACTCCGGACAGTTGGAGAGGTTGCTTATGAGTTGGCCCTACCTCCAGTATTTTCAGCCATCCACCCAGTGTTTCATGTTTCGATGCTGCGGCGGTATGTTCCTGATGAGTCCCATGTGCTCCAGTATGATGCAGTCGAGTTGGATGATCATTTGACATTTGTAGAGGAGCCAGTTGCCATTCTAGCCAGAGATGTGAGGAGATTGCGCTCGAGAGCCATTCCTGTTGTTAAGGTCCGTTGGAGACATCGTCCAGTTGAGGAGGCTACCTGGGAGATCGAGCATGAGATGCGGGCACAGTTCCCCGACTTATTTGAGCATTCAGGTACTTCTTGACTCTTACTTTCGCGGACGAAAGTTCTTTTAGTAGTGGATATTGTAATGACCCTCCAGGTCATTTTTTTAAATTAAAGAATTCATTTCATCGTTTAGAGCGTTCCTGTAGCGACCCCAAGTCATTTATGACTTGCTGGCACTGACTGTTCGGTCGCCTGGTCGTTCGTTTGGGTTTTAGGCCCGTTTCCCTGTTTTGGAGTTTTTTTTATAACTTGAAAAGTTGACTTTGGTCAACCTTCTTGGAAGACGTGCTCAGATGAAAATTCTGACAGCTAGGTTAGCTTCGGAAGATCAATTTTGGTCTAGAACGACCCTTTGTTCACTTCCCGAGATTTTAGATAGCAGTTGTGGAATCTGGTTCAAAACGATACTGGATGTGGGACCCACTTTTCATCGAAGCGAGCTCCAAATGGAAATTCCGCCTTCACCGTTGAGTCCGAAATGTCGTTTCCAATCAGATTCCATATAAGGTTTGTATTTTTCCGACTTCGAACGAGTCCGAAACATCGAAATTTAAGTTTGAAGGGTTGTAGAATTTAACGCGGCGGTGACGTGGCAGAGCCACGTGACGACACGTGGCAGAGGAGTGAAATCTGGAAATTTCCAGAATTTAAAAACGAAATTCGTCCAATTTTTTTTGTTCAACTTCAACTCAAGATTGCTCCTTCATTTTGAATCCAAATTAAGTGATTCAAAAGGCAAACTTCAAGAGAATTTCGAGGGGAATCTAGCGGTGATCTCGGAAACGCGAGGGGAGGTTTCGTTTGAGGTAAGAAATCAATTTTAGCCACTGCCAGTGTGATTTCCGGATGGTTTTGTTATTGAATTTTGAAATGTGAGATCTTGATCATCGTAAGTCCGTTTTAAGTCATTCTTGGGGCTAACTTGTAGAGTTTTTCGCAAGGATCGTCGTGGTATAATCTGTTTGGGTTGAAAGGGTCTCGTTTTTCCGAAAATTGGTGATCAAGGGGCTGCCCTTTTTAATTATTGTGGCTGATTTGCGGTGTTGTAGGCATCTGTTTGTGCTAAAATTTTGGGGTATTAGTTTAGTAAGGTAGTTGGGACGTTTCCACGGATTCGATTTTGAGATTCTAATTGTGGGCCCCACAATCCCGTTTTATACCCGATTTTGGGTCCGTCTCCGAAAAATATAATTTTAGTGTCAATTTATTCGTAATGACGAGGTGATTAACCTTTTGTTAGTGGGGAAGCATTTGGAGACCGTTCGGAGAGGAAAAGATCCGGTACCGTGAGTTGGAGCCCGCGTGATCGGCTTTCAGGTAGGCTATGGTTTTCTCTCGTGAGATTGAGCATGTTTAGGCAATTGTTTATTGATTTGCTTGAGTATGGAGGGGTTCGGGTGTCGAGCATGCTAAATTTCTATAATTCCTGCCTTAGACCTTATTTCGGGAAAGTGTTGGATTATGACAGCATGTCTCTTGATATTATTGAATATCCATATCTGGTGGTGTATATGATAATATTGAATTGAAGTATGTTTGGCCTTAGTCTAGGCTTAGACTAGTGTTGCCATAGACTTGCGAGATTTCGGATGTCGTTGGGCAGTAGAACTTTTTCCGACGTCGTTTCGGACGGTCAGCTCCTTGTAGACTGATATAGCAGACTTGAGTCTGATAGTCGGTAACTCAGCTTATGACCTTGTATCCATAATGCCCTGCTTTTCTATTAGCTACAGTACCCGGTTAAAGTCCGTGGTCCAGCTTACTTATGTCCAGGCTTAGCTACAGTACCCGGTTAGAGTCCGTGGTCCAGCTTACCTGTGATCTGGTTTTAGCTACAGTACCCGGTTAGAGTCCGTGGTCCAGCTTACTTATGTCCAGGCTTAGCTACAGTACCCGGTTAGAGTCCGTGGTCCAGCTTACCTGCGACCTGGTTTTGGCTACAGTACCCGGTTCGAGTCCGTGGTCCAGCCCACCCGTGCCCGACCTTTGGCTACAACACCCGGTTCGAGTCCGTGGTCCAGCCCATATAGGTTGACTCATTAGCTATAGTACCCGGTTCGAGTCCGTGGTCCAGCTTGCACGTGGTGTATTCCCAATTCCTCACTAAAGCTTCAGTTTAGTCTTGATTACTCTCATCTGTAGGTTGAGGTTTTGGAGGTTGGAGAGATTCCGGTTAAAGTCCGGGACATAATGAGATCTTGGAATATGATTGGGAATGGTTCAGTTAAAAGTCCGGAATTTGGTAATATTGTGATAGACCTTCTAGCTCCATTATTTTACTTCAACTGCCAGTGCATCTGCCGGGCTTATGGGGGTCCGTGCAGGTGGTTTCTTTTATTGTGCACGAGCGTACCCGTCGGGTTTATGGGAGCCCGGCGGAGTTAGTTAGATTGCTTGTCTTTGTTGCCTGTACGCTCGTGTACATACCCCCCATTTACTACTCTTTGCACTTGATGTGACCTTTTATTCGCATTTCAGTTTACTTTTGCTTATCTTGCTCAGTCGGCCGATGATGTCTACTGGGTACCTGTTGTTTTGGTACTCATGCTACGCTCTGCATCTATTTTGTGATGCAGGTCCGAGCACTAGTAGCCAGCGTTGATCTAGCTTGGAGTAGACTTATCCGGAGACGGGGGTGAGCACACGGCGTTTTGTACTATTTCAGTCTCCATCTGTATATATAGACTTGTCTTTTTCCTTTCGAGACAGTCCAGGCTCTGTTGTCCGGTTTTAGGACTTGTACTCATTTTGTAGTAGCTCTGTACTAGTGACTTCCAGGTTCTGGGAGGGATCTTTATTTATATATATGTTTTTGGTTTGTGTCCGCTTGTTTATATTGTTATTTGCCTACTCTTGTTTAATTTCTACCCTCAGACCCATTACTTGTTGTTCCGGGTTACGGGTTGGCTTACCTGCTGGCGGGTTATAGTAGGTTCCATCATGACTTGGTAAATCGGGTCGTGACAAATTGGTATCAGAGCCCCAGGTTCGTCGGTCTCACTTGTACAGAGCTAACGTCTAGTAGAGTCCTGCAGATCGGTACGGAGACGTCCGTTACTTATCATCGGGAGGCTACAGGATGTCTTTAGGAACGTGTTGCGTTTGTATCACTGTCGTGCATTGTATGTCTTATCGGTTTCTGAAATTTTACTTGTACCACTCTTTTATAGGGATGGCTCGCACGCGTGGTAGGGCCCCAGCTAGGGGTAGAGGCCGACCTCGAGGTCGTTCCAGAGTTACAGCACCAGCCCAGGACCGAGAGCAAACTCCGGAGCCGGTGATAGAGCCACCAGCAGTTCCAGCACAGCAGCAATCGATGGGCCCGGGACTAGCCCAGCCACCGCCTGAGCCTGTGGCAGCTCCAGATATACAGGCGATGCTCGTTCAGATACTAGCTGCCATTGGGGGTATGCAGCAGGCACCATCTCCAGCCGTTCCAGTACCACAGGGTCAGCCTACACCAGCGGTACCGATTGTTCAGCAGCTAGCGGCACCGATTGTTCAGCACTAGCGGCACCGGTTGTTCAGCCTGACGATTTGGAGGGCGTCATGCCACTACGGGAGCAGAAGATGCTCGGGGTGTTTCTTCGACTATCACCGCCGAGGTTTTCTAGGGCAGTGGGGGAGGATGCCCACGAGTTTCTAGTTACTTGCCGCGAGCGGCTACAGACTTTGGGTTTAGTGGAGTCGAGAGGAGCAGACTTCACCGCTTACCAGTTAGACGGTCCCGCCAGGCAGTGGTGGCGTACATACTTAGAGACCAGGCCAGCTGGGTCTCCACCGGTCACATGGATTGAGTTTTCAGAGGCCTTCTTGGCCCGATTTATTCCCAGGAGCATCAGAGATCAGCTCAGAGATCAGTTTGCTCGGTTAGAGCAGGGCTCCATGACAGTATCAGAGTATGAGGCCCGATTCCACGAGCTCTCCAGGCATGCCGCCATGATATTACCTACTGAGGAGGAGAGGGTTCGTTGTTTTGTTCGGGGTTTGAGACTACAGTTGCGGATTGAGACTCAGTCTTTAGTCTCAGCGGGCCGCTCATTTCTGGATGTAGTGGACCATGCCCGCACTATCGAGCAGCTCCGTCGCGAGGCCCAAGGGGGCAGCGGCAAGAGAGCTAGACAGGAGGATAGCCATGATAGGCGTCGTTTCAAACCCCGAGAGTCTTATGATAGATCTCAGCAGAGGTTTCAGTCGGGTCAGTCTAGTAGCCCCTTCCAGGCTTCTCTCCAGGCATCGGAGGGTGATCAGCACCGCCATATTGGTTTTAGTGCCGGTCCTAGTCGGGGCCGAGATAGTTCACAGATAGGTTTTTCTGGCCGGGGTAGCCGACCTCCAGCTCTCAGTCGACAGTCCCAGGGGTGTTATGAGTGTGGGGAGTTAGATCATTGGGCCCGCGAGTGTCCCCATCGCAGGTTAGCCTTACCCGCTCCACAGGCAGTTAGGCATACGCCAGCACCTCCAGCTAGAGGCAGAGGCCAGGGACAGGACCGTAGGGGTCGTCACCAGGGTATACGGGGTGGTCCCCGAGGAGGCAGATTAGGGGGCAGAGCCGATGCACAGGGTAGGGGAGTCCAGGCCCACTTTTATGCAGCTCCAGCTAGAGCAGATGCTGAGACCTCGGACGATGTGATCACAGGTACAGTGTTATTATGCCAGCAGCCCGCCTTGGCTTTATTTGATTCAGGCTCTACTTTTTCGTATGTTTCTGTTTACTATGCCTCTCGATTGAGTTTGATGTCTGAGCCTCTGGTAGCGCCGTTACGTGTGTCGACCCCCGTGGGTGAGTCTTTAGTAGTGGATCAGGTATTTCGATCTTGCTTAGTTACTATCCAGGGGCGTGACACCCGGGCTGACCTTATATTGCTTGACATGGTTGATTTCGATGTGATTCTGGGCATGGATTGGTTATCCCCTTATCGCGCTGTTTTAGATTGCTTTTCTAAGACCGTTACCTTAGCCACTCCCGGTATTCCTTCGGTGGTGTGGCAGGGATCTCGTGGTAGCACACCAGTTGGGGTTATCTCTTTTATTCGTGCTAGGAGGCTAGTGGCTGGCGGATGCTTATCATATTTGGCCTATGTACGTGATGTGAGTAGGGAGGTTTCTCCGGTTGAGTCAGTTCCTGTTGTTCGTGACTTCATAGATGTGTTTCCTGCTGATCTACCTGGCCTACCCCCAGAGCGTGATGTTGATTTTCCGATTGAGCTTGAGCCAGGTACTCGGCCTATTTCTATTCCGCCATATCGGATGGCTCCTGCAGAGCTCACGGAGCTCAGTGTTCAGCTTCAGGATCTCTTGGGTAAGGGATTCATTCGGCCTAGTGTATCGCCTTGGGGTGCCCCAGTCCTCTTCGTGAAGAAGAAGGACGGTACTATGCGATTGTGTATTGACTACAGGCAGCTGAACAAGGTGACGGTGAGGAACCGTTACCCCATGCCTCGTATTGATGATTTGTTTGATCAGCTTCAGGGTGCCGTGGTATTTTCTAAGATTGATTTAAGATCCGGCTACCACCAGTTGAGGATTAGGGCAGCGGACGTCCCTAAGACCGCATTTAGGACTCGTTATGGCCATTATGAGTTCTTGGTGATGTCGTTTGGGTTGACTAATGCCCCTGCCGCCTTCATGGACTTGATGACACGTATGTTCAGGCCATACCTTGATTTATTTGTCATTGTCTTCATTGATGACATACTGGTATACTCGCGGAGCCGGAGTGAGCATGAGCAACATTTGAGGATAGTGCTCCAGACTTTGAGAGATCAGCGGCTTTATGCCAAGTTCTCAAAGTGCGAGTTTTGGCTTGAGTCTGTAGCCTTCTTGGGGCACGTGGTGTCCAAGGAGGGTATTAGGGTTGATCCGGCGAAGATTGAGGCTATTCGTGATTGGTACAGGCCCACCTCTGTGACTGAGATTCGTAGCTTCGTCGGATTGGCAGGCTACTATAGGCATTTTGTTGAGGGATTTTCTACTATAGCAGCGCCTTTGACTCGGTTGACTCGCCAGGATGTTCCCTTTGTTTGGTCAGAGGAGTGTGAGGCGAGCTTTTTGAGGCTCAAGGAGTTATTGACCACCGCTCCTATATTGGCTCTTCCAGTTGAGGGCGAGGGCTTCACGGTATATTATGACGCATCTGGCGTTGGTTTGGGTTGTGTATTGATGCAGCAGGGCCGGGTTATTGCTTATGCGTCGAGGCAGCTTAAGATTCATGAGAGCAACTACCCCACCCATGACTTAGAGTTGGCGGCGGTAGTTTTTGCACTTAAGATTTGGAGGCACTACTTGTATGGAGTTCGATGTGAGATCTATACCGATCACAGGAGTCTTCAGTACATCATGAGCCAGAGGGACCTTAATTCGAGGCAGCGTCGTTGGATTGAGCTCCTGAAGGACTATGACCTATCTATTCTCTATCATCCGGGCAAGGCAAATGTGGTAGCGGACGCCTTGAGCCGAAAGGCAGTGAGTATGGGTAGTCTATCCTTCTTATCTGTTGAGGAGCGACCCTTGGCTATGAACATTCAGTTCTTAGCCAATAGCATGATTCGGTTGGATATCTCAGATTCTAGACGTGTCTTGGCCCATATGGGAGTTCAGTCTTCCTTGCTTGACAGGATCCGTGGTTGTCAGTTTGAGGATGAGGCCTTGGTGGCCTTTAGAGATCGAGTGTTAGCGGGTGATGGTGGTCAGGCTACCTTAGATCCTGATGGAGTGTTGAGATTCGCCGGCCGCATCTGTGTTCCGAGAGTTGGGGATTTGATACAGTTGATACTTTCTGAGGGCCATGAGTCTAGATACTCTATCCATCCGGGCACAGCGAAGATGTATCGTGATCTGAGGCAACATTATTGGTGGAGTGGCATGAGGAGAGATATTGCTGACTTTGTTTCCCGTTGCTTGTGCTGCCAGCAGGTAAAGGCCGAGCATTTGAGGCCTGGTGGCGAGTTCCAGAGATTACCCATTCCGGAGTGGAAGTGGGAGCGTATCACTATGGACTTCGTTGTGGGGTTACCTCGGACTTCTAGAGGTGTTGACAGCATTTGGGTCATCGTGGATCGGTTGACTAAGTCAGCACACTTCATTCCTGTCCATACTTCCTACAGTGCTGAGAGGTTAGCACGTATCTACATTCGAGAGGTGGTTCGTCTTCATGGTGTGCTGTTTCCATCATCTCAGATCGAGGCCCACAGTTCACATCTAGCTTCTGGAGGACCTTCCAGGATGAGTTGGGTACCCGTGTTGACCTTAGCACAGCTTTCCACCCACAGACTGATGGTCAGTCGGAGCGCACGATTCAGGTTCTTGAGGACATGTTGCGGGCTTGTGTTATGGATTTTGGAGGTCAGTGGGACCAGTTTCTTGCCTTTGGCAGAGTTTGCGTGTAACAACAGCTACCACTCTAGTATTCAGATGGCCCCATTCGAGGCATTATATGGTAGGCGTTGTCGCTCTCCAGTTGGTTGGTTTGAGTCAACAGAGCCTAGGCCGCGTGGTACAGATTTGCTTCAGGAGGCCCTGGATCAGGTGAGGGTGATTCAGGATAGGCTCAGGACGGCTCAGAGTAGGCACCAGAGTTATGCGGATCGGAGGCGCCGGCCTTTGAGATTCTCTGTTGGTGATCGGGTATTCCTCCGTGTGTCGCCCATGAAGGGCGTGATGAGGTTTGGGAGGCGGGGCAAGCTTAGCCCCAGGTACATTGGGCCATTTGAGATACTCCGGACAGTTGGAGAGGTTGCTTATGAGTTGGCCCTACCTCCAGTATTTTCAGCCATCCACCCAGTGTTTCATGTTTCGATGCTGCGGCGGTATGTTCCTGATGAGTCCCATGTGCTCCAGTATGATGCAGTCGAGTTGGATGATCATTTGACATTTGTAGAGGAGCCAGTTGCCATTCTAGCCAGAGATGTGAGGAGATTGCGCTCGAGAGCCATTCCTGTTGTT
>NW_026019651.1:0-7556 GCF_900185275.1 Solanum verrucosum
ATTTTTTATTATATTTCTTTATTTTTTAATACCTATCCGTACAACCAAATTGGGTGCTGTTTTATTTTTGCAACATGCCAAGTTTTTTACTAATATTTTTTCCATTTTTATTTCTTCTTTATGTTTTTCACATAGTTCCATAAACCATCGTTGCAAGAATTTTATTCTAGCTCCTAAGGTATCTGTTAATTCTGCTTCATTCCAACTTTTTATTACTTTTGAATTAAAAGGTTCTGGTAATTTTGTAAAATATAATTTTCTTATTTCTTTACTTTCTTCTATGCTATATGTTCCTTTATAATAATATTCTCTAAATGCACATGTATATTCATCTATGTAACACATATTACATATTGCTAATTTTGTCATTAGATTCCGATTTATGATTTTTTCTTTATTTTGTTCTTCTACTTCTGTTGTCATACTACTAAATTCATTTCTTATAGCTATTTCGTATTTATATAATATTTCCATGGTTGTAGTGGCTATTCCACCATCAAATTTTTTATTATTTCTTAAAGTTGTTAAGCTTTCATTTGTTAAATTTTGTAGCCATAATTTTACTGTTCCTATAAGTGTTCTTTCTATGTATCCTGGTGCCTCTGCTATTACTATCTTGTTATCTATTAATTGTTTTGATATGTATCCTATCCATAATTGGATTGTTTTATTTATGTCTGCTACACAGTCTAAATCTAAAAATTCATGTTGTCCAGTTATTGGTTTAGGCGTCCATTTTTTATTTAATCTTTTATCCCATGTAGTTTTTTCTTTATCATATTGTTCATAATTTTCATTATAATATTTTGGATTAAATTTTTTGGGTTTTTTACTCCTGATGTGCTAGGTTTTTCGTCCATGTCTACGTCTTCTGTATTTACTTCTAAATTCTTTGTATTATCTATGTTTGCTAAAAGTTCCGTATATGTTTCGCTTGTTTCCGAATGTTGTTCTAGATCATCATCGTTTATTTCATCAACTCTTATTTCGGGTAGATTATCTTGGTTATTTTCTTCTTTTTCTCTAATTCATCTTGTAATTGCAATTTTTCTTTAAATTTAATTATCTCATTTGCTAATTTTTTTTTTGTTCTTTTTCTTTTTGTTTAATTTCATACATTTCTTTTAATATTGCTAGCTCTTTTTCTAGCTCTATTATTTTAGTATTTTTTACTTCTTCTAATTGTTGTACTTCCTTTTTTGCTTGTTGTTTTATTTTTTCAATTTCCGTTTTCTATCTATTTCTTCATTTTCTTTTGTTATTCTTACATAGCAGTTAAACTATCTTCTAGTTTTACCGTTTCTTTTTCTAACATTAAACTTATATTGTCACCTATTTTCTTATATCTTCTTCCTAGATTAGAAAATATTATCTTTATTTTTAATCCGTCATAATTTTCATATGTTTTTTCATCTATTGCGTATTCTTCTTTATTCATTTATAAATTATGTTGTAGTTTATATTCTAAGTTATTTATTTGTATTTCTAGATATAAAATAGTCTTTCTTTGTGCTATATAGATTTGTGACAAATTCCTGCGAATATATTATTGTTAAGTCTATTTTGCCTATGTTCTAATTCTTGTCGTTTTTCTATAATTATTTCATTAAGTTTTTGTCTATATTCGTTATTCTTGTTATTCATTGTATTTTTAATATTGAATATATTTATATTCTATTTTAGATATATTATCTATTAATTGATTAATTTTTCGTTATCAGTCTTTGTGATATTAAGTTGTTTATATTCCGGATATAATTTATTTAATTTTCTTCTTATTTTTCTTAATTTTCTACTCGTATCTTCTTACCGTGTCTCTTATTATCCGTAGTGTGTGCATGTGCATATTAAAAGTAGGATGGACAAATGTAATAAAGTAGTATGGGCAAGAATGGACAAGTGTAACAATTATATGGGTAAGTGTAAGTAGTAGGAATGGTAGGTGTAAATTGTAAGTAGTACGTAAGAATTCTTTCTATATAAGTGGAGGGATATGTAAATATAAAGGCAGGCATTGCCTAACTTAAAACTTTCTTTCAAAAAACTCTCTCAACTAAAAATTTAGTATTTAGATAAATAGAGCAAAATCTGAAATCCAATCAGATATTTCAGATAGCATGGCTAAGCAAGAAGCAAAGGTATATTGTTCAAAATATATGCGGAACTAATTTCTTATATTCCTGAATATCATATATATGATTCAATAAATTTATGTTAGTTATTATGTATTAGAATTATTTGAATCATGATTTCTAGTTTATTAGCACACTGGAAACAGGGAGAAAACTTCTATACTATGCCATCCTAATGTTGAAACCGATAGGCGAGGAAGCCGTTTAGGGGAGTAAACAAAGTTGAGGCGCTAATAAGAAGAAAGTATCCGCTAAAGTACGATGCTAGTAGTGACAGGAAAACATGATAAAAAATAATCTAGTTCATAATGATCTAATATGAATTTAATCAATTATGAATATGATAGGAAGGAATAATTTGAAATAAAAAATCTGCATAATAAAGAACATGACTACTTACCTTCATAATGAAATGATAAAAAACTATGAAACTTTAATATTATATATACTTAAAGATATAAAAATAATTTAATTAAGAAGAATCATATGGGAAAAAATATTTAATAACGAACCAGAAGATATATTGAACCAACAATGGTATGAAATAGACTTACATGATTTAGACTACGAAAGAATAGAATGGCACGATTTATTAGAAATAAATTCAGATTAAAATGAATCACGAATATTTACAATATTGGATAGAATCTATGGAAGATATAAAACTATTAGAACAATTAATAGAGGAAAATTATCTATGTACCAAAGAACCGAAGATATGTTATATCTTGAATATATCATAAATAATATTAAAGAAATATTCAGATTAAAACAACTATCGGAAAGAATATTACAATAAATATTATTACATTTTACCATGAATTTCACACTACCAAAAATTAACATTAAAGGATATCAAGATTAAGACACTTAGCAAAAGAATACTACAATAAAATCTTTAAAATAAATACTCACTTATCACACTACCACCTACCACACTACCACTTCCATGAATCCCCCAGCTACCAGTTCCGCTACGAAAAATGGTATAGATTACTTCATTAGTAATTTATAAAAGGGATGCCATTGCCCTACTGATTCAAGATTCATTATGACACACATGAAGAGGATGCCCTAAGCCTACCAATTCATGGTATATCAATCAAGATCCTTCTTAATTATACATGAAAATGATGCCCTAAGCCTACCAATTCACGGTATATTTACACTGAGGAAACCTTTCACCACATGTAATCATCATTCACAAGTGTATAATTGAGAATAGCCTTTAAACAATACCACAATTGCATTATAGTCATGATCACATTACTTTCAAAGCATTCCCAAAGAATGTACACAAATATTATGGTTATAAAAAATCTCATAACTTTCTCTTCAAGGACAATGAATCATAATTCACCAACACACCTAGAATTAGTACAATTAGGCAGGGATAATAACATAATTCAAGTAACTAAACTACTACAAGAACAATTTCATAGCATGCATCATACTACAACTCACCCACACCACATAGTCTTAAATAGGGTTATGGGGAATTCATGCATTCAGGGGAGATCTTATCATAAAAACACCATAAAACAGGAATTCAATATTAATATATGATAATTAAATCATTGCAAATGTTTTTAGGAAGAATCCATGACTTGGAGTGAAAACCCTAGGTTTTGGAGAATTTCCTTCTTTGAAATTGAAAGTTTGAGGACTCCATGGAAAGCTTCCCATGAATCAAGACTACCCTACCTTAGGTAAAAAAAATCCAACCATAATCGTGTGAAAGATCTCCCTTCTTGAAGCCCTAAATTGATCTTCTTCTTCAATGGAGTTGTTGGGAGAAGACTTTGGGCGTAAACTTAGTTATTATTTGGGTAGTTGAGTTTTATGAAGTGTAAGGGTTAATTAATATCTTGAAAACCCTTATATAGGTCTAAATAATCACATAGAAAATGACCTCACTTCAAATTAACCTCAAAAGAAATTACTTAAAATGCCCCTCCCTTGGGCGAGACTTGGAAGATTCTGCATGCATGACCTATGGCTGGGACCTACGGTCCGTAGGTTGGCCTACTAGCCAACTTTCAGGTCCAAAGGTCATGAATTGTAGATCAAATTTTTGGGCTTGACCCACAACCCACTACTGGTCGTAGGTGCCATCTCTAGGTGGCCCTTTTTGGGCAGGCTTGGCAGATTTGGGGAGTCTTGGGGGTTAGGCTTTAGGGTCCTCCTCAAGGACACTTGGTTAGTCCTTGAGGGCTCATACCTTGATGTTTAACCCCTAAACCTCTCGTCCTAAGTTCGGTAAACCATTATACACTTCTAAACCCCACATCAAATTCAAAAACACTCACGTAAGGCACTAGTTTCACCTATGTGTTTTCCGGGTGTTAAAAATGCATTTCTAAGAAGTCTATTTCATCCTTCACAAAAATCATTTTCTTCTCAGATAGCATGATGACATATCGCTTCAGTAATTAATGGAATTTCTGAAGAATGGCAAAGTGTTCCTTCATTTTAACACTAAATAATAAGGTATCGTCAATGTATACTAGTGATGTGTGGAGTATATACTGGAAAATCTTAATCATGGCCTTTTTGGAAAAGAGAAGGGGCTAGTTTGAGTCCAAACGACATAACTTTCCACTGGCAGTGGTTGTCAGGTATGCAGAAACCAGTTTTGGACTTATCTTTTGGGTGGATACCCAATTTCCAGAAGCCCTATTTAATATCAAACTTAGAGAAGTATTTGGCTTTTGGCTAAATGTGTAAATGGGGTCAGCTTATTTGGAATGAGGAATTTTTCATCTAGAAGGGAATGGTAAAGAGGTTGATAATTTATTACCAATCGAAGTTTACCTCTTGCTTATTCAGCTCATTTGTTGGTGTAGAAGTCTTCGAAGGACCATTGAGAATCAGATGGCTCAATTAGTCCGTATTCCAAAAGTCTGTCACATTCTTTCTTAGCCAGTTGTAGATGTTTTGGGTTCATCCTTGAGTGGCTTTCTCTTGTAGGGTTGATATTTTCATTCCTTTTAAATGGGAGTCTAATGAAAAATTCTTCATTTTACCATAAAGGATTATCATGGTTCTTCATGAGCTATCTGTGGGAATCAGCACATGATTCTTCAACCAACTCCAACTAACACTTGATATTCTTGACTCGTTCATCCTTAGTGATTGGAAATAGCCTTATAGTTGTTCTATATGGTTTGAACTTGTCTTTGAAGGCTATACTTTGAGTCTTTACCTTGAGTCGATCATTAAGCTGTTTGTAGATATCAAATCCAATAATGAGATCCATCATTGGGAGAATAGAGCCAAGTAACTTGGTTCTGAATTGTACACCACGGAAGAATTCTATTGTGATAGGATTCTTTGTGGTAACCCTAGTTGTGAGGATCCATTAAGAGGCTTTATTGAAATATTGGAAATGTGGAATACATTGTTCCTTTGGAAGGACAGTAGGGTTGAGCATTGATGTGGCTGCTCCTGTATCCATGAAAGCTATTACTTGGATAGGTCTATACCATTTGGCCGGATAGATTGGAAGTTGGAAATGAGGAGTCTCAATGCATGAGATGGCATTGACTTTCTTTTCTTTCAAATTAGATGTCTGAAATAGAACATCCTTGTCATGACCCAGGGTTACCCCCTAGATTAAACACGGCGTACTTGACCCCGAAGGGGTCGCATACAAGCCCTTAGCATAATCATATACATAATGTCATAAGAAATAATGCGGAAATTCAAACTTTTCTAAGCAGAAGTCAAACCTCAAATTCCATAAATAAATAGTCATGGAAATACGACTTGTCTCATTCAAAACCATCTAACCTAAGAGTACGAAATTAGGGACTTAACCCTTTACATCAATGAAAGTCTTAAAATAAGAAAGTACTAATAAAACTAAGATTGAATTAGAACATCTGGTCCTCGAACTGGAAGACTCACCAAAACTTAGGGAATAGTCGACCCAAGCTTTACTTTGAAGAAAAAAGCAATGAATCAACGTCCGAGACCTACACTCATAGTATGTAGAAAAGAAGGGGTTAGCACAATGATTTACTAAGTATAGAAGCATGCATAAAACATTTAAATATGCTAAATAGGACATTTTTCTTTGAATCACGCATTTGTCAAGTTTGGAAAGCCAATATGCATTTTCAACATAGAAGACAAATTATAGTCACAATACACTCATGGAGGAAAGTGTTCCATGAATCAAGGTTCCCATACCTTAATTGAAGCTTTCCCAAGAAATTGAAGTGAAGAGCTTGGAGCTTGAACCTTAACCTTGACCTTCTTATTTGTTCTTCAATGGAGGAACTTCTAGAAAGAGAAGAGCGAATTCGGAAAAATATTGGGAGTTATGAGAGTTAAAAAGACTTGTTTAATACTTGAAAATACTTTAATATACTTAAAAACTAAATATAACCTTCCCTACTTTTACACAATTGAATTAGTAATTTACAAAACCACCACCACTACGACTGAACCAAGACAACTTGCCTATGCACGATCCATGAACCCAAAACCACGGAGTGTGGATGGGTCCACGAATTATCCTAGCTGTCCGTGGTTTGGTACAGAGAGGGGTCGTTTGAGGTCATGGTGAGTAACTGAGTCTCTACTCACGAGACCTTTGCACGGAGTGTGAGCTGGTTCACGGACCGTACTGCACATCCGTTGAATGGGGATGGAATATGGGGTTTTGGGGGACCTTTGAGGAGGCTAAAGCTGGACTCATGATTCCCATCTACAGGCCGTGAGTATGTCCACGCCTCGTGGTCCTTGGTTTCATGAATGATGCTTCTTTTGGCAGCTAATAGAGCCGCTTCTTGTGTCTCATCAAGGATCCTTAGGGGGTCCTTGTGGGAGTCATGCCTTGATGTTTAGGTGCTAGAACCTTAGTACTTGTTTAGGGAAGCTATTTTATGATGCGTATCTTGACGTTGACTCACTAAACTTCTTGAACCTCAAAATTAGCTCACATGCTTAGGCTCTAGTTTAGCCTAGCATTTTCTGGAGTGTTACAATCCTTCAGTTGAGATGCAGTTTCATGGGAAATAGGAGTCACTTCTAGGGTCTTTCCAACAACCACCATATCATCCTTAATGTCATGAACCAAGCCTCACAATTACATTTAGGATATACTATTAACAACATGAATAATGCAAGGTTTCATAACAAAATTACCATAACCACAATTCATAGTAGTAATCACCTTACATCAATACCTTCATTGAATTCCTGAAATTGGGGTCATGGGTAGGTCATGGGTTCACGGGGAGTTTTACTATAAAATCACCATTAAAATGTCAAATTATCCATAATATACATCAACTAACATAATAAAAATGTTTTTAGGAATAACCCATGGCTAGAATGAAAACCCTACTTTTGTTTAATCTTAAACCCATTTTTTGAAAATTAGAGTAGAAGGGCTTCATGGAGGAAAGTGTTCCA
>NW_026019652.1:0-10653 GCF_900185275.1 Solanum verrucosum
CCCGAGAGTCTTATGATAGATCTCAGCAGAGGTTTCAGTCGGGTCAGTCTAGTAGCCCCTTCCAGGCTTCTCTCCAGGCATCGGAGGGTGATCAGCACCGCCATATTGGTTTTAGTGCCGGTCCTAGTCGGGGCCGAGATAGTTCACAGATGGGTTCTTCTGGCCGGGGTAGCCGACCTCCAGCTCTCAGTCGACAGTCCCAGGGGTGTTATGAGTGTGGGGAGTTAGATCATTGGGCCCGCGAGTGTCCCCATCGCAGGTTAGCCTTACCCGCTCCACAGGCAGTTAGGCATACGCCAGCACCTCCAGCTAGAGGCAGAGGCCAGGGACAGGACCGTAGGGGTGGTCACCAGGGTATACGGGGTGGTCCCCGAGGAGGCAGATTAGGGGCAGAGCCGATGCACAGGGTAGGGGAGTCCAGGCCCACTTTTATGCAGCTCCAGCTAGAGCAGATGCTGAGACCTCGGACGATGTGATCACAGGTACAGTGTTATTATGCCAGCAGCCCGCCTTGGCTTTATTTGATCCAGGCTCTACTTTTTCGTATGTTTCTGTTTACTATGCCTCTCGATTGAGTATGATGTCTGAGCCTCTGGTAGCGCCGTTGCGTGTGTCGACCCCCGTGGGTGAGTCTTTAGTAGTGGATCAGGTATTTCGATCTTGCTTAGTTACTATCCAGGGGCGTGACACCCGGGCTGACCTTATATTGCTTGACATGGTTGATTTTGATGTGATTCTGGGCATGGATTGGTTATCCCCTTATCGCGCTGTTTTAGATTGCTTTTCTAAGACGTTACCTTAGCCATTCCCGGTATTCCTCCGGTGGTGTGGCAGGGATCTCGTGGTAGCACACCAGTTGGGGTTATCTCTTTTATTCGTGCTAGGAGGCTAGTGGCTAGCGGATGCTTATCATATTTGGCCTATGTACGTGATGTGAGTAGGGAGGTTCCTCCGGTTGAGTCAGTTCCTGTTGTTCGTGACTTCATAGATGTGTTTCCTACTGATCTACCTGGCCTACCCCCAGAGCGTGATGTTGATTTTCCGATTGAGCTTGAGCCAGGTACTCGGCCTATTTCTATTCCGCCATATCGGATGGCTCCTGCAGAGCTCAAGGAGCTCAGTGTTCAGCTTCAGGATCTCTTGGGTAAGGGATTCATTCGGCCTAGTGTATCGCCTTGGGGTGCCCCAGTCCTCTTCGTGAAGAAGAAGGACGGTACTATGCGATTGTGTATTGACTACAGGCAGCTGAACAAGGTGACGGTGAAGAACCGTTACCCCATGCCTCGTATTGATGATTTGTTTGATCAGCTTCAGGGTGCCGTGGTATTTTCTAAGATTGATTTAAGATCCGGCTACCACCAGTTGAGGATTAGGGCAGCGGACGTCCCTAAGACCGCATTTAGGACTCGTTATGGCCATTATGAGTTCTTGGTGATGTCGTTTGGGTTGACTAATGCCCCTGCCGCCTTCATGGACTTGATGACACGTGTGTTCAGGCCATACCTTGATTTATTTGTCATTGTCTTCATTGATGACATACTGGTATACTCGCGGAGCCGGAGTGAGCATGAGCAACATTTGAGGATAGTGCTCCAGACTTTGAGAGATCAGCGGCTTTATGCCAAGTTCTCAAAGTGCGAGTTTTGGCTTGAGTCTGTAGCCTTCTTGGGGCACGTGGTGTCCAAGGAGGGTATTAGGGTTGATCCGGCGAAGATTGAGGCTATTCGTGATTGGCACAGGCCCACCTCTGTGACTGAGATTCGTAGCTTCGTCGGATTGGCAGGCTACTATAGGCGTTTTGTTGAGGGATTTTCTACTATAGCAGCGCCTTTGACTCGGTTGACTCGCCAGGATGTTCCCTTTGTTTGGTCAGAGGAGTGTGAGGCGAGCTTTTGAGGCTCAAGGAGTTATTGACCACCGCTCCTATATTGACTCTTCCAGTTGAGGGCGAGGGCTTCACGGTATATTGTGACGCATCCGGCGTTGGTTTGGGTTGTGTATTGATGCAGCAGGGCCGGGTTATTGCTTATGCGTCGAGGCAGCTTAAGATTCATGAGCGCAACTACCCCACCCATGACTTAGAGTTGGCGGCGGTAGTTTTTGCACTTAAGATTTGGAGGCACTACTTGTATGGAGTTCGATGTGAGATCTATACCGATCACAGGAGTCTTCAGTACATCATGAGCCAGAGGGACCTTAATTCGAGGCAGCGTCGTTGGATTGAGCTCCTGAAGGACTATGACCTATCTATTCTCTATCATCCGGGCAAGGCGAATGTGGTAGCGGACGCCTTGAGCCGAAAGGCAGTGAGTATGGGTAGTCTATCCTTCTTATCTGTTGAGGAGCGACCCTTGGCTATGGACATTCAGTTCTTAGCCAATAGCATGATTCGGTTGGATATCTCAGATTCTAGACGTGTCTTGGCCCATATGGGAGTTCAGTCTTCCTTGCTTGATAGGGTCCGTGGTTGTCAGTTTGAGGATGAGGCCTTGGTGGCCCTTAGAGATCGAGTGTTAGCGGGTGATGGTGGTCAGGCTACCTTAGATCCTGATGGAGTGTTGAGATTCGCCGGCCGCATCTGTGTTCCGAGAGTTGGGGATTTGATACAGTTGATACTTTCTGAGGGCCATGAGTCTAGATACTCTATCCATCCGGGCACAGCGAAGATGTATCGTGATCTGAGGCAGCATTACTGGTGGAGTGGCATGAGGAGAGATATTGCTGACTTTGTTTCCCGTTGCTTGTGCTGCCAGCAGGTAAAGGCCGAGCATTTGAGGCCTGGTGGTGTGTTTCAGAGATTACCCATTCCGGAGTGGAAGTGGGAGCGTATCACTATGGACTTCGTTGTAGGATTACCTCGCACTTCCCGTGGTCTTGATAGTATTTGGGTCATCGTGGATCGATTGACCAAGTCAGCACACTTCATTCCTGTCCATACTTCCTACAGTGCTGAGAGGTTAGCCCGTATCTACATTCGAGAGGTGGTTCGTCTTCATGGTGTGCCTGTTTCCATCATCTCAGATCGGGGCCCACAGTTCACATCTAGCTTCTGGAGGACCTTCCAGGATGAGTTGGGTACCCGTGTTGACCTTAGCACAGCTTTCCACCCGCAGACTGATGGTCAGTCGGAGCGCACGATTCAGGTTCTTGAGGACATGTTGCGGGCTTGTGTTATGGATTTTGGGGGTCAGTGGGACCAGTATTTGCCTTTGGCAGAGTTTGCGTATAACAACAGCTACCACTCGAGTATTCAGATGGCCCCATTCGAGGCCTTATATGGTAGGCGTTGTCGCTCTCCAGTTGGTTGGTTTGAGTCTACAGAGCCTAGGCCGCGTGGTACAGATTTGCTTCAGGAGGCCCTGGATCAGGTGAGGGTGATTCAGGATAGGCTCAGGACGGCTCAGAGTAGGCACCAGAGTTATGCGGATCGGAGGCGCCGGCCTTTGAGATTCTCTGTTGGTGATCGGGTATTCCTCCGTGTGTCGCCCATGAAGGGCGTGATGAGGTTTGGGAGGCGGGGCAAGCTTAGCCCCAGGTACATTGGGCCATTTGAGATACTCCGGACAGTTGGGGAGGTTGCTTATGAGTTGGCCCTACCTCCAGCATTTTCAGCCATCCACCCGGTTTTTCATGTCTCGATGTTGCGGCGGTATGTTCCTGATGAGTCTCATGTGCTCCAGTATGATGCAGTCGAGTTGGATGATCGTTTGACATTTGTAGAGGAGCCAGTTGCCATTCTAGCCAGAGATGTGAGGAGATTGCGCTCGAGAGCCATTCCTGTTGTTAAGGTCCGTTGGAGACATCGTCCAGTTGAGGAGGCTACCTGGGAGATCGAGCATGAGATGCGGGCACAGTTCCCCGGCTTATTTGAGCATTCAGGTACTTCTTGACTCTTACTTTCGCGGACGAAAGTTCTTTTAGTAGTGGATATTGTAATGACCCTCAGGTCATTTTTAAATTAAAGAATTCTTTCCCTCGTATAGAGCATTCCTGTAGCGACCCCAAGTCATTTATGACTTGCTGGCACTGACTGTTCGGTCGCCTGGTCGTTCGTTTGGGTTTTAGGCCCGTTTCCCTGTTTTGGAGATTTTTATAACTTGAAAAGTTGACTTTGGTCAACCTTTTTGGAAGACGTGCTCAGATGAAAATTCTGACAGCTAGGTTAGCTTCGGAAGATCGATTTTGGTCTAGAACGACCCTTTGTTCACTTCCCGAGGCTTTAGATGGCAATTGTGGAATCTGGTTCAAAATGATACTGGGTGTGGGACCCACTTTTCATCGAAGCGAGCTCCAAATGGAAATTCCGCCTTCACCGTTGAGTCCGAAATATCATTTCCAATCAGATTCCATATAAGGTTTGTATTTTTCCGACTCCGAACGAGTCCGAAACATCGAAATTTAAGTTTGAAGGGTTGTAAATTTTGACGGCGGGACGTGCAGGCAGTGACGCACGTGGCAGCGGAGTGGAAATCTGGAAATTTCCAGAATTTAGGACGAATTTCGTCCATTTTTTTCCCTCAACTTCAACTTAAGATTTCTCCTTCATTTTGAGTCCAAATTAAGTGATTCAAAAGGCTAACTTCAAGAGATTTTCGTGGGGAATCTAGCGGTGATCTCAGAAACGCGAGGGGAGGCTTCGTTTGAGGTAAGGAATCAATTTTAGCCACTGCTAGGGTGATTTCCGGATTGAATTGTTGTTGAATTTTTGAAATGTGAGATCTTGATCATCTTAAGTCCGTTTTGAGTCATTCTTGAGGCTAACTTGTAGAGTTTTTCGCAAGGATCGTCGTGGTATAATCTGTTTGGGTTGAAAGGGTCTCGTTTTTCCAGAAATTGGTGATCAAGGGGCTGTCCATTTTAATTGTTGTGGCTGATTTGCGGTGTTTTAGGCATCTGTTTGTGCTAAAATTTTGGGGTATTAGTTTAGTAAGGTATTTGGGACGTTTCCACGGATTCGATTTTGAGATTCTAATTGTGGGCCCCACAATCCCGTTTTAGACCCGATTTTGGGTCCGTCTCCGAAAAATATAATTTTAGTGTCAATATATTCGTAATGACGAGGTGATTAACCTTTTGTTAGTGGGGAAGCATTTGGAGACCGTTCGGAGGGGAAAAGATCCGGTACCGTGAGTTGGAGCACGCGTGGTCGGCTTTCAGGTAGGCTATGGTTTTCTCTCGTGAGATTGAGCATGTTTAGGCATTTGTTTATTGATTTGCTTGAGTATGGAGGGGTTCGGGTGTCGAGCATGCTAAATTTCTATAATTCCTGCCTTAGACCTTATTTCGGGAAAGTGTTGGATTATGATAGCATGTCTCTTGATATTATTGAATATCCATATCTTGTGGTGTATATGATAATATTGATTTGAAGTATGTTTGGCCTTAGTCTAGGCTTAGACTAGTGTTGCCATAGACTTGCAAGGTTTCGGATGTCGTTGGGCAGTAGAACTTTTTCCGACGTCGTTTCGGACGGTCAGCTCCTTGTAGACTGATATAGCAGACTTGAGTCTGATAGTCTGAGCCTTAGCTAGCGGTAACTCAGCTTATGACCTTGTATCCATAATGCCCTGCTTTTCTATCGGCTACAGTACCCGGTTAGAGTCCGTGGTCCACTTACTTATGTCAGGCTTAGCTACAGTACCCGGTTAGAGTCCGTGGTCCAGCTTACCTGTGATCTGGTTTTGGCTACAGTACCCGGTTAGAGTCCGTGGTCCAGCCCACCCGTGCCCGACCTTTGGCTACAGCACCCGGTTCGAGTCCGTGGTCCAGCCCATATAGGTTGACTCATTAGCTATAGTACCCGGTTCGAGTCCGTGGTCCAGCTTGCACGTGGTGTATTCCCAATTCCTCACTAAAGCTTCAGTTTAGTCTTGATTACTCTCATCTGTAGGTTGAGGTTTTGGAGGTTGGAGAGATTCCGATTAAAGTCCGGGACGTAATGAGATCTTGGAATATAATTGGGAATGGTTCGGTTAAAAGTCCGGAAATTGGTAATATTGTGATAGACCTTCTAGCTCCATTATTTTACTTCAACTGCCAGTGCATCTGCCGGGCTTATGGGGGTCCGTGCAGGTGGTTTCTTTTATTGTGCACGAGCGTACCCGTCGGGTTTATGGGAGCCCGGCGGAGTTAGTTAGATTGCTTGTCTTTGTTGCCTGTACGCTCGTGTACATACCCCCATTTACTACTCTTTGCACTTGATGTGACCCTTTATTTGCATTTCAGTTTACTTTTGCTTATCTTGCTCAGTCGGCCGATGATGCCTACTGGGTACCTGTTGTTTTGGTACTCATGCTACGCTCTGCATCTATTTCGTGATGCAGGTCCGAGCACTAGTAGCCAGCGTTGATCGAGCTTGGAGTAGACTTATCCGGAGACGGGGGTGAGCACACGGCGTTTTGTACTATTTCAGTCTCCATCTGTATATATAGACTTGTCTTTTTCCTTTCGAGACAGTCCAGTCTCTGTTGTCCGGTTTTAGGACTTGTACTCATTTTGTAGTAGCTCTGTACTAGTGACTTCCAGGTTCTGGGAGGGATCTTTATTTGTATATATGTTTTTGGTTTGCTTCCGCCTGTTTATATTGTTATTTGCCTACTCTTGTTTAATTTCTACCCTCAGACCCATTACTTGTTGTTCCGGGTTACGGGTTGGCTTACCTGCTGGTGGGTTATAGTAGGTGCCATCATGACTTGATAAATCGGGTCGTGACAAATTGGTATCAGAGCCCAGATTCGTCGGTCTCACTTGTACAGAGCTAACGTCTAGTAGAGTCCTGCAGATCGGTACGGAGACGTCCGTTACTTATCTTCGGGAGGCTACAGGATGTCTTTAGGAACGTGTCGTTTTGTATCACTGTCGTGCATTGTGTGTCTTATCGGTTTCTGAAATCTTACTTGTACCACTCTTTTATAGGGATGGCTCGCACGCGTGGTAGGGCCCCAGCTAGGGGTAGAGGCCGACCTCGAGGTCGTGCCAGAGCTACAGCACCAGCCCAGGACCGAGAGCAAACTCCGGAGCCGGTGATAGAGCCACCAGCAGTTCCAGCACAGCAGCAACCGATGGGCCCGGGACTAGCCCAGCCACCGCCTGAGCCTGTGGCAGCTCCAGATATACAGGCGATGCTCGTACAGATACTAGCTGCCATTGGGGGTATGCAGCAGGCCCCAGCTCCAGCCGTTCCAGTACCGCAGGGTCAGCCTACACCAGCGGTACCGGTTGTTCAGCAGCTAGCGGCACCGGTTGTTCAGCCTGACGATTTGGAGGGCGTCATGCCACTACGGGAGCAGAAGATGCTCGGGGTGTTCCTTAGACTATCACCGCCGAGGTTTTCTGGGGCAGTGGGGGAGGATGCCCACGAGTTTCTAGTTACTTGCCGCGAGCGGCTACAGACTTTGGGTTTAGTGGAGTCGAGAGGAGCAGACTTCACCGCTTACCAGTTAGACGGTCCCGCCAGGCAGTGGTGGCGTACATACTTAGAGACCAGGCCAGCTGGGTCTCCACCGGTCACATGGACTGAGTTTTCAGAGGCCTTCTTGGCCCGATTTATTCCCAGGAGCATCAGAGATCAGTTTGCTCGGTTAGAGCAGGGCTCCATGACAGTATCAGAGTATGAGGCCCGATTCCACGAGCTCTCCAGGCATGCCGCCATGATATTACCTACTGAGGAGGAGAGGGTTCGTTGTTTTGTTCGGGGTTTGAGACTACAGTTGCGGATTGAGACTCAGTCTTTAGTCTCAGCGGGCCGCTCATTTCTGGATGTAGTGGACCATGCCCGCACTATCGAGCAGCTCCGTCGCGAGGCCCAAGGGGGCAGCGGCAAGAGAGCTAGACAGGAGGATAGCCATGATAGGCGCCGTTTCAGACCCCGAGAGTCTTATGATAGATCTCAACAGAGGTTTCAGTCGGGTCAGTCTAGTAGCCCCTTCCAGGCTTCTCTCCAGGCATCGGAGGGTGATCAGCACCGCCATATTGGTTTTAGTGCCGGTCCTAGTCGGGGCCGAGATAGTTCACAGATGGGTTCTTCTGGCCGGGGTAGCCGACCTCCAGCTCTCAGTCGACAGTCCCAGGGGTGTTATGAGTGTGGGGAGTTAGATCATTGGGCCCGCGAGTGTCCCCATCGCAGGTTAGCCTTACCCGCTCCACAGGCAGTTAGGCATACGCCAGCACCTCCAGCTAGAGGCAGAGGCCAGGGACAGGACCGTAGGGGTGGTCACCAGGGTATACGGGGTGGTCCCCGAGGAGGCAGATTAGGGGCAGAGCCGATGCACAGGGTAGGGGAGTCCAGGCCCACTTTTATGCAGCTCCAGCTAGAGCAGATGCTGAGACCTCGGACGATGTGATCACAGGTACAGTGTTATTATGCCAGCAGCCCGCCTTGGCTTTATTTGATCCAGGCTCTACTTTTTCGTATGTTTCTATTTACTATGCCTCTCGATTGAGTATGATGTCTGAGCCTCTGGTAGCGCCGTTGCGTGTGTCGACCCCCGTGGGTGAGTCTTTAGTAGTGGATCAGGTATTTCGATCTTGCTTAGTTACTATCCAGGGGCGTGACACCCGGGCTGACCTTATATTGCTTGACATGGTTGATTTTGATGTGATTCTGGGCATGGATTGGTTATCCCTTATCGCGCTGTTTTAGATTGCTTTTCTAAGACCGTTACCTTAGCCATTCCCGGTATTCCTCCGGTGGTGTGGCAGGGATCTCGTGGTAGCACACCAGTTGGGGTTATCTCTTTTATTCGTGCTAGGAGGCTAGTGGCTAGCGGATGCTTATCATATTTGGCCTATGTACGTGATGTGAGTAGGGAGGTTCCTCCGGTTGAGTCAGTTCCTGTTGTTCGTGACTTCATAGATGTGTTTCCTACTGATCTACCTGGCCTACCCCCAGAGCGTGATGTTGATTTTCCGATTGAGCTTGAGCCAGGTACATGGCCTATTTCTATTCCGCCATATCGGATGGCTCCTGCAGAGCTCAAGGAGCTCAGTGTTAGCTTCAGGATCTCTTGGGTAAGGGATTCATTCGGCCTAGTGTATCGCCTTGGGGTGCCCCAGTCCTCTTCGTGAAGAAGAAGGACGGTACTATGCGATTGTGTATTGACTACAGGCAGCTGAACAAGGTGACGGTGAAGAACCGTTACCCCATGCCTCGTATTGATGATTTGTTTGATCAGCTTCAGGGTGCCGTGGTATTTTCTAAGATTGATTTAAGATCCGGCTACCACCAGTTGAGGATTAGGGCAGCGGACGTCCCTAAGACCGCATTTAGGACTCGTTATGGCCATTATGAGTTCTTGGTGATGTCGTTTGGGTTGACTAATGCCCCTGCCGCCTTCATGGACTTGATGACACGTGTGTTCAGGCCATACCTTGATTTATTTGTCATTGTCTTCATTGATGACATACTGGTATACTCGCGGAGCCGGAGTGAGCATGAGCAACATTTGAGGATAGTGCTCCAGACTTTGAGAGATCAGCGGCTTTATACCAAGTTCTCAAAGTGCGAGTTTTGGCTTGAGTCTGTAGCCTTCTTGGGGCACGTGGTGTCCAAGGAGGGTATTAGGGTTGATCCGGCGAAGATTGAGGCTATTCGTGATTGGCACAGGCCCACCTCTGTGACTGAGATTCGTAGCTTCGTCGGATTGGCAGGCTACTATAGGAGTTTTGTTGAGGGATTTTCTACTATAGCAGCGCCTTTGACTCGGTTGACTCGCCAGGATGTTCCCTTTGTTTGGTCAGAGGAGTGTGAGGCGAGCTTTTTGAGGCTCAAGGAGTTATTGACCACCGCTCCTATATTGACTCTTCCAGTTGAGGGCGAGGGCTTCACGGTATATTGTGACGCATCCGGATTGAATTGTTGTTGAATTTTTGAAATGTGAGATCTTGATCATCTTAAGTCCGTTTTGAGTCATTCTTGAGGCTAACTTGTAGAGTTTTTCGCAAGGATCGTCGTGGTATAATCTGTTTGGGTTGAAAGGGTCTCGTTTTTCCAGAAATTGGTGATCAAGGGGCTGTCCATTTTAATTGTTGTGGCTGATTTGCGGTGTTTTAGGCATCTGTTTGTGCTAAAATTTTGGGGTATTAGTTTAGTAAGGTATTTGGGACGTTTCTACGGATTCGATTTTGAGATTCTAATTGTGGGCCCCACAATCCCGTTTTAGACCCGATTTTGGGTCCGTCTCCGAAAAATATAATTTTAGTGTCAATATATTCGTAATGACGAGGTGATTAACCTTTTGTTAGTGGGGAAGCATTTGGAGACCGTTCGGAGGGGAAAAGATCTGGTACCGTGAGTTGGAGCACGCGTGGTCGGCTTTCAGGTAGGCTATGGTTTTCTCTCGTGAGATTGAGCATGTTTAGGCATTTGTTTATTGATTTGCTTGAATATGGAGGGGTTCGGGTATCGAGCATGCTAAATTTCTATAATTCCTGCCTTAGACCTTATTTCGGGAAAGTGTTGGATTATGATAGCATGTCTCTTGATATTATTGAATATCCATATCTTGTGGTGTATATGATAATATTGATTTGAAGTATGTTTGGCCTTAGTCTAGGCTTAGACTAGTGTTGCCATAGACTTGCAAGGTTTCAGATGTCGTTGGGCAGTAGAACTTTTTCGGACGTCGTTTCGGACGGTCAGCTCCTTGTAGACTG
>NW_026019653.1:0-2094 GCF_900185275.1 Solanum verrucosum
CATCCTAGTACTACTCTCGCCCAAGCACGCTTAACTTCGGAGTTCTGATGGGATCCGGTGCGTTAGTGCTGGTATGATCGCATCCATCATTCATAGCACTCTAAATTCTATTAAACACCTCCTTCCTCCCAACGCCCTAGCCTGCCCCCCACCGACCTAGCCTCCACGCGCACCGACGCATGACGCCGCCCGTCACGCCCATCCTCAACGCCCCCATCACCTGTCCTAACGACGTCGTTCTGCAAAAAAAATAATAATATTTTTTCAATTACACGACCAAATTTCGACAAAAAGGAGGGATGCAACACGAGGACTTCCCAGGGGGTCACCCATCCTAGTACTACTCTCGCCCAAGCACGCTTAACTTCGGAGTTCTGATGGGATCCGGTGCGTTAGTGCTGGTATGATCGCATCCATCATTCATAGCACTCTAAATTCTATTAAACACCTCCTTCCTCCCAACGCCCTAGCCTGCCCCCCACCGACCTAGCCTCCACGCGCACCGACGCATGACGCCGCCCGTCACGCCCATCCTCAACGCCCCCATCACCTGTCCTAACGACGTCGTTCTGCAAAAAAAAATAATAATATTTTTTCAATTACACGACCAAATTTCGACAAAAAGGAGGGATGCAACACGAGGACTTCCCAGGGGGTCACCCATCCTAGTACTACTCTCGCCCAAGCACGCTTAACTTCGGAGTTCTGATGGGATCCGGTGCGTTAGTGCTGGTATGATCGCATCCATCATTCATAGCACTCTAAATTCTATTAAACACCTCCTTCCTCCCAACGCCCTAGCCTGCCCCCCACCGACCTAGCCTCCACGCGCACCGACGCATGACGCCGCCCGTCACGCCCATCCTCAACGCCCCCATCACCTGTCCTAACGACGTCGTTCCTGCAAAAAAATAAATAATATATTTTTTCAATTACACGACCAAATTTCGACAAAAAGGAGGATGCAACACGAGGACTTCCCAGGGGGTCACCCATCCCTAGTACTACTCTCGCCCAAGCACGCTTAACTTCGGAGTTCTGATGGGATCCGGTGCGTTAGTGCTGGTATGATCGCATCCATCATTCATAGCACTCTAAATTCTATTAAACACCTCCTTCCTCCCAACGCCCTAGCCTGCCCCCACCGACCTAGCCTCCACGCGCACCGACGCATGACGCCGCCCGTCACGCCCATCCTCAACGCCCCCATCACCTGTCCTAACGACGTCGTTCATGCAAAAAACAAATAATAATATTTTTTCAATTACACGACCAAATTTCGACAAAAAAGAGGGATGCAACACGAGGACTTCCCAGGGGGTCACCCATCCTAGTACTACTCTCGCCCAAGCACGCTTAACTTCGGAGTTCTGATGGGATCCGGTGCGTTAGTGCTGGTATGATCGCATCCATCATTCATAGCACTCTAAATTCTATTAAACACCTCCTTCCTCCCAACGCCCTAGCCTGCCCCCCACCGACCTAGCCTCCACGCGCACCGACGCATGACGCGCCCGTCACGCCCATCCTCAACGCCCCCATCACCTGTCCTAACGACGTCGTTCCTGGCAAAAAATAAATAATAATATTTTTTCAATTACACGACCAAATTTCGACAAAAAGGAGGATGCAACACGAGGACTTCCCAGGGGGTCACCCATCCTAGTACTACTCTCGCCCAAGCACGCTTAACTTCGGAGTTCTGATGGGATCCGGTGCGTTAGTGCTGGTATGATCGCATCCATCATTCATAGCACTCTAAATTCTATTAAACACCTCCTTCCTCCCAACGCCCTAGCCTGCCCCCCACCGACCTAGCCTCCACGCGCACCGACGCATGACGCCGCCCGTCACGCCCATCCTCAACGCCCCCATCACCTGTCCTAACGACGTCGTTCTGCAAAAAATAAATAATAATATTTTTTCAATTACACGACCAAATTTCGACAAAAAGGAGGGATGCAACACGAGGACTTCCCAGGGGGTCACCCATCCTAGTACTACTCTCGCCCAAGCACGCTTAACTTCGGAGTTCTGATGGGATCCGGTGCGTTAGTGCTGGTATGATCGCATCCATCATTCATAGCACTCTAA
>NW_026019654.1:0-14575 GCF_900185275.1 Solanum verrucosum
AATGCAAAATAGTATAGCTTTCCTCATTTTTGCTTGATCCTGTTTTTGGTAGCTGTTAGTTTTCTGCGTAAGAGTAATATGTATTTTCTTGTTAATACCCTGTCTCGTCCAATATGAACAGATTTTGGGAAGACATTTTGGGGTTTGAAAATGCAGAATTTTATATCAAACGGTGGCCTCACTGGATGGTGTACCCTTTGAAGATGTACTGGTATCATTTCCGGAGGCTATTCCTTGCGGTGTTAAGGTTGCTGCTTATGGCGGCAAGATTATCATAAATCCTGATGATAGATATGTTCTAAAAGAGGGTGATGAAGTCTTGTCATAGCTGAGGATGATGTGATACCTATGTGCCAGGTCTCTTACCAGAGGTGAATTCTCTTCCCTGTATTGTTTATTTTTGCTAGTATTGTTTTTTTTTTTGGTTTAGGTATTTTTACTAGTGTTTGGTTATTGTAGCATTTAGCATCAAATTAGGTGCTTTCCAGTATTCTAATTCCTCTTTTGAACTTAAGGCATTTATCTTGTGTGAGAAAGAGACGACAGTAAAACATTAGTTCTATTCTCCATCAATGGCAGGCAATATAGTTGATAGTTCTTTTAAATAATTAAACAAAGACAGAAATTGAGTCTGAGTCGTGTATCACCATTACTGTAATTTGTATATCTGAATTTTGTGAATCTACTGGTTGCTCCCTTCCATAGGTCAATATTTCTGATCCTTGTCTGGTGATATTTCAACAAATGCATGGTGGACATTGGCTCAGTTTCTGTATTTGCTTATATAGTGGCTTGCTTATTGCAGGTAAATAAAGGCCTATTCCCTAGGATAACTGATCCTCCAAAATATCCAGAACGAATCTTATTCTGTGGCTGGAGACGTGATATTGATGATATGATTATGGTACTGTACATCTTTATCACCTATTTCTCCTTTCAATCTCTGTGTGTGTGTGTCTGTGTCTGAATATGTGACTAACACAGAAACCACCCCAGTTCCTGAGACCACGAACTAGTGTTATTTAAGCATGCTTAAGCCCTAAAGCGAAGCTCAAAACGTGTTGAGCGCTTCGCCTTGCTTAAGATGTGCTTCACAGCTTCGGTGTCGTCCTCCTCTTGAAATTTCACTAGCTCTATGGACTTCCCTGTTAACGACCCTATGTTCCTAGATCCCATTCTTAGCCTTGAAGCTCCTATAACCCACTTACCACCCCTGCTCCCTGTTCCCTACCCCCTGCACCTGCCTGAGACCACGCCCGAGAACCACTGTTATTTAAGTGTGCTTAAGCCCTGAAGCGAGTCTCAAAACATGTTGAGCGCTTCACCTTGCTTAATATGTGCTTCAGTGTTGTCCTCTTGTTGATAATCTTCAGTAGCTCTATGAACTTCCCCGTTAATGACCTTATGTTCCTAGATCCCACTCTTAGCCTTGCAGCTTCCATAACCCACTTACCACCCCTGCTCCTCGGTCCTGCCAGAGACCACGCCCCGAGAACCAGTGTTATTTAAGCGTGCTTAAGCCCTAAAACGAGGCTCAAAATGTGTAGAGCACAGGCCTTGCTTAATATGTGCTTCCATGTCGTCATCAAGGTTCTAAGGCATACTTTTCCTTGCCAATGAGTCTCTCCTGAAGAGGCGACACTAAACAATATATTTGTTTCATATATTTGTCTTCATGCTTATAATTACTTGTCTCTTCTTTTCTTTTTTTGTCTTGTTTGTTCCAGTTATAATTGTGATCTTTTAAAAATCCTTGCATTGATTTTGTGTTCGAAGCTTTTTTAAGAATCAAATACAGTGTAAAATCCTAAAATGTTGAATATTTGCTTCTGTTACTGCTAAATTACTAGAATAATTAGTAGTTTAGTTGCAGGAGGAGTCTTTGTTTAAAATTTGAATTCTGTTAGATTAGTCTAGTTGATATAATTTAGGTTTTTGAATTTTGTTCTGCAGATTCTGTTTTCCAGTTGACTATATAAAAGTCTTCTATGCTTAACAAAATTATTGAGAAACATTTTCAATCTTTCTTTCAACCTTTTTTTGCTGTACCATCATTTCAGAAACCAACAAAAACAGTGAGAATATATACTATTCATGTGTTTCAGAGGCTTCTTCACGTTTTGTTAGGTACTGGAGGCATTATTGGCTCCAGGGTCTGAATTGTGGATGTTTAATGAGGTGCCCGAGAATGATAGAGAAAAAAAGTTGACTGATGGGGGTCTTGATATATCAGGACTAGAGAACATAAAACTTGTCCATCATGTGGGAAATGCAGTGATTAGACGTCATTTAGAGGGTCTTCCTCTGGAGACATTTGATTCGGTAAGTTCAAGTTGTTCTCATACTTTGAGATCTTTAATATTCTCCTAAAAGAAAACTGAAAATAAATGAAGTCATTTCTCAATAAGGTTGGGAGAAAAACATGGTCATGTTTGTTTGCACGGAAGATGCTTATTTACTTTAATGTTCCCTCGGGCAAAACTAATGATTTCTGGATTTGTTGTAGCATAGCGCTAGGTAGCTGGTGAATCCTTTTGGTAATTTTTTCACACTTCTGAATTCAGGAAAAATGTTTATCTTTGTCTTGCTACTAAGGATCTGAATGCAGTGGGCTAGTTGCTCTTGATTTTCCTTGGTGTAGAATAAGCAAAGACGAGAATCATTATGATTTAAAAGTTAAAACTGTATACCAGAGGATAGTATTTTGGCATGTCAATTCATATTTTTGTTGATGCACTGTTTACTAACTCTAAGAGAATAGATTTTGATTCTTGCAGATGAATCCGTTGAAGACTCCATTGTTCATTCTGATTCACGGTCTCTTGCCACCCTCCTTCTCATCCGAGATATCCAGGTCATTGTTGCCAACTTTCGATTGAGGCATATAAACTTAGTTTTTCACTGGAGTACTTGTTTCTGAGAAGCATTTCTTGTTTGAAGAAGTCTGCAGCTTTTTCATTTTTGCCCTCAATTTCTTTTCACTTCATTTTGCCTTTTCCTCCCTTCCAGTACTAATGATCTCACTTCCTCTCCCTCTGGCCTGCCCTTTCTGATTTCCCAAGTCACAATGGTAAAATGGATGTCATTAATCCTCCAATAGTGATTGAAATTGCTGAATTGTTATTTAATGCAGTCGAAGCGTCTTCCTAATAAAGATTCTAGGTCGGTTCCTCTACGGCATTCAGTGTTTTCTCAGAGCTCCTGGATTCGTGAAATGCAGCAGGCATCAGACAGATCAATAATAATAAGTGAGATATTGGACTCTAGGACAAGAAATCTTGTGTCAGTGTCTAGAATAAGTGATTATGTGCTGTCAAATGAACTGGTGAGCATGGCACTTGCAATGGTAGCAGAAGACAAACAGATTAATCGTGTGCTAGAAGAATTGTTTGCGGAAGAGGTATTGTTTTTTCCTTATTTACTTATAGACTGAGTGCATAGAGTGATATGCTTGGACGACTGTAGATGAGTTTAATGTGAGAGCATGCATTTATATGAATGAAATACAGGGAAATGAATTATGCATCAAGCCAGCCGAGTTTTATCTGTATGACCAGGAAGAAGTGTGCTTCTACGATATCATGAGAAGGGGTCGTCAAAGACGGGAGATAGTGATTGGATACCGCATTGCAGCTGCAGAACGTGCTGTGATTAACCCAGCAGGCAAGTCAAAGCAAAGAAAGTGGTCCCTTGATGATGTTTTTGTGGTTATTTCCTCAGGTGACTGAAAACCTTCTTTATATTAATCATCACAAATCCTCTCCAGACAAGCAGCATTCACTACAAAAGAGGCAAATGAGGTAAACTTCAACCAGCAGATTAGGTAGAAAATAATAGCAAGAGCTGGTCCGCATAGTTAATTTCCTCTATTTTTTTTGTCTTATACATTTTGCCATACAAATCGGGGAAATGAAGAATGAAAATTTCCCATCATTAGGGAATTAGTTTTTTGGCATCCTCTCTTGAAGCACTTGAGTTATCAAATAGTGCTTTAATTCAAAGACTTCTTATAAATTACATGCACATTATCAAATAATGCATTCATGTTCCTTAAAATAATGAAGGTAAATCTTATTTAGCAAACAAAGAAGCGATAATTACATTACAATGCCGTTCATAAAGCTATATATAATCTAGCCAAGATTTTTAATGCTTATCTAAATGGTCCAATTTCATGTCTTCCTCTAATAAAATTTCACCAATGCTAACAATAGATTCTTATTATTTTTTCTTACACAAATCCACATCAAAGACTTTATTTTTGCTATCTTTCTACTATGAAAAACCGAATAGACTAAGCTAAGTTATTTTCAATGGTATGGAATTTCTATTCCAAAAATCATCTTAGTAATTCACATTCGATCTACATCTCAATCGACTTAATCATCTTAGTAATTCACATTCGATCTACATCTCAATCGACTTAATCATCTTAGTAATTCACATTCGATCTTCATCTCAATCGACTTATCGAACTATGCATGCAAATATGTTGGCCCAAATCAACATTTTAACATCAAACCCTCATCTCATTTTTGGAATGCCATGCACGCAAATAAACTATGTTACCACATCAAAATCAACATTCTAAACTCAACAAAATTGTCGAAACAATCAACTGAGGTCGTTTTGATAAAATGTTGGCCCAAATCAACTCTCACAAAAATAACGAAAACAAGTATTTCGCAAACACCACAAATCATCCCGATCACCTTAGGATCCAAATCAAAGGTCATTCTAGACCAAACTCAACATTTCAAAGCTAACAACGCTAACAGAAATCTCATCCGAGCCCATTTACCAAAATATTGATTGAAGTCAGCCCTCATCTAAAATTTTCAACATCTTGCCTAACTGCTTAAACTCACACTAAAGGCTCGGAGCCCAAATAAACAATGCTACTAAACCAAAATGGACATTCCGAAGCTGATAGAACTGACATAAATTTTATACGACAACAAATTCTCTAAGTGTTGACCAAAGTTAACTCTTTCAACATAAACACTTCAAAAATGGGGAAACTCCCCGAAAATTCTCCCGAACCACCTCAGGAAGTGTGCCACACATCCAAACACACTAAATACACAACATACAAGCTAGATGAAGGGACAAAATAGTCAAAACACACAAAAAAAACAAGGAAATGACTAAGAAGGTCATTACCATATCCACTACTAAAAGCACTTTCTTCCTCGAAAGTTAAAGAAATGAAGGTACCTAAAGGCTCAAAAAGGTGAGACTATGATGAGTGATAGATTTGCACTCATTTAAGGTTCATTTAGCTCAATAATTGGTGTCCTCAATGCCTAATATTATTCTATTTTGATTAAATGTTGATGATTTGCAGCTATGAAGGAAATTGGACAAGACAAGGATTGATGGTTGAAAGAATGGACAAAAATGCAAAAAGAAGTGTCGATCATACATTGTGGATAACTTTACAAGAAGGGCGGATTGTCGTTTGAGCACAACCTCACCCAAAATGACAGTGCATAACACTTGTGTCTATCAAATCAGATCGATGGACTCCAGTGGAGAAGGTGATGCGTCGAACGAGAAAGACGGCCTTGATGAGCATCACCCAAAATGACAGTATGGAAAGAAAATATTGAATGCTAAAAAGGTGAACCAAGATGATACTTGGCGATTTGATGAACAAGAAAGGCTGACTCAATCGAGTTCACCAATTGAGGTTCAAAACACCTGAAGTCTATATCATTAAAAGGTGAGTTGTGGAGCAAGAGGTGATGCACCAAACATGTTCAGCGAGCCCGACTAATGTCGCTGATTGAGCCGCAAAGTGGAATTTTGGGTCTAATTTTAGGAAATTATAAATAGCCCAAAGGAGAGAGAAATTATATATCATATGACATATAGTAGAAAATATCATAGTGTGTGAAGATTTTAGAGAGATTAAATATTTTACTTTTGAAGAACACTTTTCTAGCTTTTGGGGTTTTACAACTTTGTACTTGAAATTGACAAAATGAAGTTGAATCCAAAGTGGGTTTACTTCTAATTGCTTAATTTGATGTTACCTATGATTGCTTTCATGGAAGGTATAATCTTTTTACTTTTTGTGATGGGTGGCTTAAACCCCAAGATATAGGGGTGCAATTATGGGATTGAGTGTTGATTTAATGTAGTGGATATTGTGCTATGCTCTGTTTTGTTGTTGTTCATACATGAATTTGGTCTAATTATTATGGATTTAATTTATGGGTAAAGGTTGCAAATTTAATTTCTACTTCTGATCACTGGTTGATGCTCGAAAGAGATTGATTGGAGTAGGTAATTAGTTTAATACTAGCAATTTAGGTGTGATGTCTGTAACTTGCTTGAAAATAAAGATTAAGGGTCGGATCTATTCGCCCTATTTTTGAAAGATAGAATAGAGTAAGGTATTGGGTTGTTTTGATTGACATTTAGATAAGACAGAAAGGAGATTTTATGCATAGATGCTTTGCGATTGAAAGATGATTAGCGTCAATGAAGATGACTAAGTCTATTCATGAATGTTCATCACTATAGAACAACACAATTACCCTTATGTGACATCGATTTCCTATCCCTGCACCCCTTGATTGCTTGTTAACTCCTGAAATCTTCGACATTTTAGTTTAATTGTGATAATTGATAACCAAAGATTTGCATAAAGTTGGTGGAAGTATACACCCACTTGTTCTTACTATTGCAAATGAACGATCTTAAAATCCAAATCTCTTGATAGGAATTCTCCACGATATACCATTCTATGTGCGATTTGACTCTGAATCTTTGTTGGGTTTTTATTGACTACAACCGCTCACTTTTTTTATTAGTTTTGAAGAGTGATTGAGAAATTAATTTTAATTTTGTTTATTTGTAGTAGATGTCACGACCCAATTTATCAAGTCATGATGGCACCTACTATAACCCACCAGCAGGTAAGCCAACCCGTAACCCGGAACAACAAGTAATGGGTCTGAGGGTAGAAATTAAACAAGAGTAGGAAAATAACAATATAAAGATCCCTCCCAGAACCTGGAAGTCACCAGTACAGAGCTACTACAAAATGAGTACAAGTCCCAAAACTGGACAACAGAGACTGGACTGTCTCGAAAGGAAAAAGACAAGTCTATATATACAGATGGAGACTGAAATAGTACAAAACGTTGTGTGCTCACCCCCGTCTCTGGATAAGTCTACTCTAAGCTCGATCAACGCTAGCTACTAGTGCTCGGACCTGCATCACAAAATAGATGCAGAGCGTAGCATGAGTACCAAAACAACAGGTACCCAGTAGGCATCATAGGCCGACTGAGCAAGATAAGCAAAAGTTAACTGAAATGCACATAAAGGGTCACATCAAGTGCAAAGAGTAGTAAATGAGGGGGTATGTACACGAGCGTACAGGCAACAAAGACAAGCAATCTAACTAACTCCGCCGGGCTCCCATAAACCCGACGGGTACGCTCGTGCACAATAAAAGAAACCACCTGCACGGACCCCCATAAGCCCGGCAGATGCACCGGCAGTTGAAGTAAAATAATGGAGCTAGAAGGTCTATCACAATATTACCAATTTCTGGACTTTTAACTGAACCATTCCCAATCATATTCCAGGATCTCATTACGTCCCGGACTTTAATCGGAATCTCTCCAACCTCCAAAACCTCAACCTACAGATGAGAGTAATCAAGACTAAACTGAAGCTTTAGTGAGGAATTGGGAATACACCACGTGCAAACTGGACCACGGACTCGAATCGGGTACTATAGCTAATGAGTCAACCTATATGGGCTGGACCACGGACTCGAACCGGGTGCTGTAGCCAAAGGTCGGGCACGGGTGGGCTGGACCACAGACTCTAACCAGGTACTGTAGCCAAAACCAGATCACAGGTGGTAAGCTGGACCACGGACTCTAACCGGGTACTGTAGCTAAGCCTGGACATAAGTAAGCTGGACTACGGACTCTAACCGGGTACTGTAGCTAACAGAAAAGCAGGGCATTATGGATACAAGGTCATAAGCTGAGTTACCGACTATCAGACTCAAGTCTGCTATATCAGTCTACAAGGAGCTGACCGTCCGAAACGACGTCGGAAAAAGTTCTACTGCCCAACGACATCCGAAATCTCGCAAGTCTATGGCAACACTAGTCTAAGCCTAGACTAAGGCCAAACATACTTCAAATCAATATTATCATATACACTACAAGATATGGATATTCAATAATATCAAGAGACACGCTGTCATAATCCAACATTTTCCCGAAATAAGGTCTAAGGCAGGAATTATAGAAATTTAGCATGCTCAACACCCGAACCCCTCCATACTCAAGCAAATCAATAAACAAATACCTAAACATGCTCAATCTCACAAGAGAAAGTCATAGCCTACCTGAAAGCCGACCACGCGTGCTCCAACTCACGGTACCGGATCTTTTCCCCTCCGAACGGTCTCCAAATGCTTCCCCACTAACAAAAGGTTAATCACCTCGTCATTACGAATATATTGACACTAAAATTATATTTTTCGGAGACGGACCCAAAATCGGGTCTAAAACGGGATTGTGGGGCCCACAATTAGAATCTCGAAAACGAATCCATGAAAATGTCCCAAATACCTTACTAAACTAATACCCCAAAATTTAGCACAAACAGATGCCTAAAACATAGCAAATCAGCCACAACAATTAAAATGGGCAGCCCCTTGATCACCAATTTCTGGAAAAACGAGACCCTTTCAACCCAAACAGATTATAACACGACGATCCTTGCGAAAAACTCTACAAGTTAGCCTCAAGAATGACTCAAAACGGACCTAAGATGATCAAGATCTCACATTTCAAAATTCAACAACAATTCAATCCGGAAATCACCCTGGCAGTGGCTAAAATCGATTCCTTACCTCAAACGAAGCCTCCCCTCGCGTTTCTGAGATCACCACTAGATTCCCCACGAAATTCTCTTGAAGTTAGCCTTTTGAAGCACCTAATTTGGACTCAAAATGAAGGAGAAACCTTATGTTGAAGTTGAGGGAAAAAAAATGGACGAAAATCGTCCTAAAATCTGGAAATTCCTCCGCCGCCACGTGGCGTCGCGTGGCTCTGCCACGTCACCGCCGCGTCAAAATTCTACAACCCTTCAAACTTAAATTTCGATGTTTCGGACTCGTTCGGAGTTGGAAAAATACAAACCATATATGGAATCTGATTGGAAACGATATTTCAGACTCAACGGTGAAGGCGGAATTTCCATTTGGAGATCGTTTCGATGAAAAGTGGGTCCCACACCCAGTATCGTTTGAGCCAGATTCCACAACTGCCATCTAAAGCCTCGGGAAGTGAACAAAGGGTCCTTCTAGACCAAAATCGATCTTCCGAAGCTAACCTAGCTGTCAGAATTTTCATCTGAGCACGACTTCCAAGAAGGTTGACCAAAGTCAACTTTTCAAGTTATAAAATCTCCAAAACAAGGAAACGGGCCTTAAACCCAAACGAACGACCAGGCGACCGAACAGTCAGTGCCAACAAGTCATAAATGACTTGGGGTCGCTACAAGAATGCTCTATACGAGGGAAAGAATTCTTTAATTTAAAAATGACCTGAAGGGTCATTACAATATCCACTACTAAAAGAACTTTCGTCCGCGAAAGTAAGAGTCAAGAAGTACCTGAATGCTCAAATAAGCCGGGGAACTGTGCCCGCATCTCATGCTCGATCTCCCAGGTAGCCTCCTCAACTGGACGATGTCTCTAATGGACCTTAACCACAGGAATGGCTCTGGAACGCAACCGTCTGACATCTCTGGCCAAAATAGCAACTGGCTCCTTAATGTATCTCAAACTGTCATCCAAGTCAACTGCATCATACTGAATCACATGGGACTCATCTGGAACATACCGGCGCAATATCGAAATATGAAAAACTGGGTGAATAGCTGAAAAGGCCGAGGGCAAAGCTAACTCATATGCGACCTCCCCAACTGTCCTCAATATCTCAAAAGGACCTATATACATGGGGCTAAGCTTGCCCCGCCTCCCAAATCTCATTACACCCTTCATGGGCGACACACGGAGGAATACTCTATCACCAACAGCAAATTTCAACGGTCGACGCCTACGGTCTGCATAACTCTGATGTTTACTCTGGGCTATCCTGAGCCTATCTTGAATCACCCTCACATGATCTAAAGCCTCTTGCATCAAGTCTGTACCGCGCGACCTGGGCTCTGTAGACTCAAACCAACCAACTGGAGAGCGACAACGCCTGCCATATAAGGCCTCGAATGGGGTCATCTGAATACTCGAGTGGTAGCTGTTGTTATACGCAAACTCTGCCAAAGGCAAATACTGGTCCCACTGACCCCCAAAATCCATAACACAAGCCCGCAACATTTCCTCAAGAACCTGAATCGTGCGCTCGACTGACCATCAGTCTGTGGGTGGAAAGCTGTGCTAAGGTCAACACGGGTACCCAACTCATCCTGGAAGGTCCTCCAGAAGCTAGATGTGAATTGTGGGCCCCGATCTGAGATGATGGAAACAGGCACACCATGAAGACGAACCACCTCTCGAATGTAGATACGGGCTAACCTCTCAGCACTGTAGGAAGTATGGACAGGAATGAAGTGTGCTGACTTGGTCAATCGATCCACAATGACCCAAATACTATCAAGACCGCGGGAAAGTGCGAGGTAATCCTACAACGAAGTCCATGGTGATCCTCTCCTATTTCCACTCAGGAATGGGTAATCTCTGAACTCACCACCAGGCCTCAAATGCTCGGCCTTAACCTGCTGACAACTCAAGCAACGCGATACATAATCCGCATTATCTCTCCTCATGCCGCTCCACCAGTAGTGCTGTCTCAAGTCCCGATACATCTTAGCTGTGCCCGGATGAATAGATATTTGGAGTCATGGGCCTCGGTAAGAATCATCTGAATCAAACCCCCAACTCTTGGAATACAAAGTCGATCACCAAATCTTAAGACCCCATCTAAATCTAAGGTAGCCAGGCCAGTGTTACCCCCAAAACTCGATCTCGAAGTGCCACTAAGTCCTCATCCTCAAACTGACGCTGCGAATCCGATCCAGCAGAGATGACTGAGCATCCACATAAGCTAGTACCACCGGGAATCAGAGATATCAAGCGTATCATCGGTTAGCTAAGGACTGATGTCCAAAGCAAATGGTCGCTCCGTAGTAGAAAGAAAGCTAGACTAACCATACTCACTGCTTTCCGACTCAAGGCGTCCGCTACTACATTTGCCTTGCCCGGATGGTAGAGAATAGAGAGGTCTAGTCCTTCAAGAGCTCAATCCAACGACGCTGTCTCGAATTAAGATCTCTCTGGCTCATAATGTACTGAAGGCTCCTGTGATCGGTATAGATCTCGCATCGAACTCCATACAGGTAATGCCTCCAAATCTTAAGCGCAAAAACCACCGCCGCTAACTCTAAGTCATAAGTGGGGGTAGTTGCGCTCGTGCGACTTAAGCTGCCTCGACGCATAAGCAATAACGCGGCCCTGCTGCATCAGTACACAACCCAAACCAATGCCGGATGCGTCACAATAAACAGTAAACCCCTCGCCCTCAACTGGAAGAGTCAATATAGGAGCGGTGGTAAGCAACTCCTTAAGCCTCAGAAAGCTCCTCTCACACTCCTCCGACCACACAAACGGAACATCCTGGCGAGTCAACTGAGTCAAAGGCGCTGCTATAGTAGAAAATCCCTCAACAAAACGCCTATAGTAGCCTGTCAATCCGACGAAGCTACGAATCTCAGTCACAGAGGTGGGCCTGTGCCAATCACGAATAGCCTCAATCTTTGCGGATCAACCATAATGCCTCCTTAGACACCACGTGCCCCAAGAAGGCTACGGACTCAAGCCAAAACTCGCACTTTGAGAACTTGGCATAAAGCCGCTGGCCTCTCAAAGTCTGAAGCACTATCCTCAAATGCTGCTCATGCTCCTCCCGGCTCCGCGAGTATACTAGAATGTCATCTATGAAGACAATGACAAATAAATCAAGGTATGGCCTGAACACACGTGTCATCAAGTCCATGAACGCGGCAGGGGCGTTAGTCAACCCAAAAGACATCATAGGAACTCATAGTGGCCTAACGAGTCCTAAATGCAGTTTTAGGGATGTCCGCTCCCTAATCCTCAACTGGTGGTACCGGATCTAAATCAATCTTAGAAAATACCACGAGCACCCTGAAGTTGGTCAAATAATCATCAATCCTAGGCATGGGGTAACGGTTCTTCACCGTCACCTTGTTCAACTGCATGTAGTCGATGCACAATCGCATAGTACCGTCCTTCTTCTTTACGAAGAGGATGGGGCACCCCAAGGCGATACACTAGGCCGATGAATCCCTTATCTAAGAGATCCTGAATCTGAACACTGAGCTCCTTGAGCTCTACGGGGGCCATATGGTACGGTGGTATAGAAATGGGCTTAGTGCCCGGCTCTACTTCAATAGAAAAGTCAATGTCACGATCAGGAGGGAGACCAGGCAGATCGGCAGGAAACACATCTTAAACTCTCGAACAATAGGTACTGAATCAACGGTAGGACCCTCCCTACTAACATCTCTAACATAAGCTAAATAAGCCAAACACCCGCTAGCCATCAACCTCTGGGCCCGAACAAAAGATATCACCCCAACTGGGTGCGACTACAAGAGCCCTGCCACACCGCTGGTGGAATACCAGGCATGCTAAAGTAACGGTCTTAGCGTAGCAATCCAAGACCGCATGGTGGGGAGATAACCAATCCATACCCAAAATCAATCAAAATCCACCATATCAAGCAAAATAAGATCAACCCTAGTGTCTCGCCTCTGAATAGTCACCACACAGGATCTAAATACCTGATCCACTACTAAAGAATCACCTACTGGGTTGAAACACGCAACGGCTCAACCAATAGCTCTGGGATCATACTCAATCGAGAGCACAATAAACAGATATATAGGAATAAGTAGAGCCTGGATCAAATAAGGCGGATGCGGGCTGATGGCATAATAACACTGTACCTGTGATCACATCGTCCGAGGTCTCAGCATCTGCCTAGCTGGAGCTGCATAAAAGTGGGCCTGGACTCCCCTACCCTGTGCATCGGCTCTGCCCCCTAACCTGCCTCTCGGGGACCCCCCGTATACCCTGGTGACACCCCTACGGTCCTGTCCCTGGCCTCTGCCTCTAGCTGGAGGTGCTGGCGCATGCCTACTGCCTGTGGAGCGGGTAAGGCTAACCTGCGATGGGGACACTCGCGGGCCCAATGATCTAACTCCCCACACTCATAACACCCCTGGGACTGTCGACTGAGAGCTGGAGGTCGGCTACCCCGGCCAGAAGAACCCATCTGTGAACTATCTCGGCCCCGACTAGGACCGGCACTAAAACCAATATGGCGGTGCTGATCACCCTCCGATGCCTGGAGAGAAGCCTGGAAGGGGCTACTAGACTGACCCGACTGAAACCTCTGCTGAGATCTATCATAAGACTCTCGGGGTCTGAAACGGCGCCTATCATGGCTATCCTCCTGTCTAGCTCTCTTGCCGCTGCCCCCTTGGGCCTCGCGACGGAGCTGCTCGATAGTGCGGGCATGGTCCACTACATCCAGAAATGAGCGGCCCGCTGAGACTAAAGACTGAGTCTCAATCCGCAACTGTAGTCTCAAACCCCGAACAAAACAACGAACCCTCTCCTCCTCAGTAGGTAATATCATGGCGGCATGCCTGGAGAGCTCATGGAATCGGGCCTCATACTCTGATACTGTCATGGAGCCCAGCTCTAACCGAGCAAACTGATCTCTGAGCTGATCTTTGATGCTCCTGGGAATAAATCGGGCCAAGAAGGCCTCTGAAAACTCAGTCCATGTGACCGGTGGAGACCCAGCTGGCCTGGTCTCTAAGTATGTACGCCACCACTGCCTGGCGGGACCGTCTAACTGGTAAGCGGTGAAGTCTGCTCCTCTCGACTCCACTAAACCCAAAGTTTGTAGCCGCTCGCGGCAAGTAACTAGAAACTCGTGGGCATCCTCCCCCACTGCCCCAGAAAACCTCGGCGGTGATAGTCTAAGGAACACCCTGAGCATCTTCTGCTCCCGTAGTGGCATGACGCCCTCCAAATCATCAGGCTGAACAACCGGTGCCGCTAGCTGCTGAACAACTGGTACCGCTGGTGTAGGCTGGCCCTGCGGTACTGGAACGGCTGGAGCTGGGGCCTGCTGCATACCCCCAATGACAGCTAGTATCTGTACGAGCATCGCCTGTATATCTGGAGCTGCCACAGGCTCGGGCGGTGGCTGGGCTGGTCCCGGGCCCATCGGCTGCTACTGTGCTGGAGCTGCTGGTGGCTCTATCACCGGCTCGGAGTTTGCTCTCGGTCCTGGGCTGGTGCTGTAACTCTGGCACGACCTCGAGGTCGACCTCTACCCCTAGCTGGGGCCCTACCACGCGTGCGATCCATCCCTATAAAAGAGTGGTACAAGTAAGATTTTCAGAAACCGATAAGACACACAATGCACGACAGTGATACAAAAGCAACACGTTCCTAAAGACATCCTGTAGCCTC